>NC_081411.1:161174088-161279088 GCF_030272615.1 Cryptomeria japonica
CACAATGCAATGGTTAGTTGCGAGCCTTCCAAAATGGAGGTCATGAGTTTGAGTATCTTATAACATGATAACTATTAAAATAAATAAGTACAATTTAAAAATATAAAAATAAACATATGATTTATTATTAAAAAAATAAATATATAATTTAAAAATTAAACTATTATTTACTTATATAGCTATTTTTGAAAGTTAGAAAAACAATACCATTAAAAATTTACATATAAAATATATCTTAAAATTATATAATTATATATTATAATATAATTATTATTAAAATAAATAAATAAATTTAAAAAAAAAAAAAAACATGTAACTTATTATTAAAATTACAATCTTATAAAAATTAAAATAGTAAAAATGAAAAATAAAAAAACTTAAATACATAAACAGTAAAAATAAAAATAAAAAATAAAAAAATTATAAAACTTAAAAACATTAAAACTTAATAATTTAAGTTAAAAAATTTCAAAAGTTAATAATAAAAATAGAAATTTCATGTCTCTCCCCATCACCACTTGTACCATCTGCCATTTCTAAAGTCCCCACATCAAGTAACAAAAACTTTAGTATGATACGTGGAGGCATGCCAGAGTTATACCAAGTCAGTACACTATAGGTGGGATGGTGGATATAGATGTGCATGACATCGAGGAGTACAATTAATCCCCAGGATGTCTAGTGTCATCCCACACAAGGGTAGCATGTAGCTGATATCAAATCCTACATCAAGTGCATGTATGATAATCTATTCAAACAAGTTTAAGTGGTGTATATTATGATTTTAGAATATGAAACAAGTATATTCAAATGGATCACCTGACATAATGTATGGAATTATGAAATTGCTATCATAATTCAATTACGTAGTTTTCAAGTCAAATTTATTGACTCGTGATAATGTATGGAAATTTACATAGATGGTCAATGTGAGTCACATGAACAAAGTAAGGGAGGGTCGCTCACAAGATTAGTACTTAGCTTATTTCAAATCACACTTCAAGTTTCATTATAAAGTGAGGTTTTCAAGTTGCACAATGTGGCCTCCAATTTTTGTTAATTTATTTTACTAGGGGAGAGGGACCAATAGTGGAGCAAGAATGTGAAGTGGGGATATTTGTAGAGGGTTATGGGGCCCATAGTCAAGTAGTAAAGTTGTCAGCACATGTCATAAAAAAAGACCAAAAGCAATGATTAAATGTATTAGACATTGTACACAAAAATTGTTTTATAAAATGCATGTATTTGTAAAAATTAAGTGGAAACAAGTACATTTTTTCAAGTCAGAGCATATTCAATGGCAGCTATCAAAACCCATATTGCATCATTGGTGGTAGGAAAATGGGCACAACATTGAAATAAACACCCCAACATAAGTCAAAAAAGAGTACAACTATGCATACACGTGAGCCTTAGATGCTCAACTTTTTAACTTGTACAAAAAACTAAGTGAATCTATGTCATCACTTCACAAGACATTCCATCCCATCTAAAGTATCAATCAGATCCAACATCAGTCAGTCAGATTCACTTTTACATCACTTTTCAAACCAAAACCACCACATTGCATGTCCCATCAAACATATTAAAATGCACACATAATGGGCACTTCCACCCACTTCTCCTTACATTGTATAACAACAATATGTAATGCCACCATTGAAACTTTTAAATCAATAGGATACAATTTTAAACACTAGCACATACTATAAATAATCGACCAAACCAATCAAGTCATCCATTTACATCTATTAAAATCACAAAGATGAAATCTAAAAACTCAATATAAATAGCACTTGACACGTTTATTTCTCCAAATCGAATAGCCAATCCACAAATCGTTAATGCAAACAATTCAAGTAGCCATGACATCCACTCAAATTTATTTCATTACATTGATTCAAAGAAGGTTGTGGTTGAGGAGAACATGATTAGGAGTTACAAAAACAATTTTCATATAGGTATTTCCCATATTTTACTTACTCTGGAGTTTTAAGTTATGTTTTCATTGGGGTTTCTAGATATACTGTCATTGTGGCCATCAATCTCAGACTAATATTTGTATGGAGTTCTAAGTTATATTGCCCAAGCTACCCTTTTTTTAATGTAAATATCATTTATGGGATTCTAAGTTATGCTATCCATGGCAGCCTGTTTAATAATGTAAATATCATTCAAGTGCTCTAACCAAGGTCTATCCATATCAGCATCCAACTACACTATCATGTAGGAAAACTAGGTGCATACCTCAAAATTCCTTTTCATCCTTTTTGTATGTCCGCATGTTTAAAATATCTGTGCCCACATCAACATAAACTTTTTATCATGTAGGAAAACTTAAGTGTTGTATGTGTCCATTTAAGTACTACTATTGTCTTATACATACTTAAGGTTTTGTTTAAATCATTCCCATTTCATGTTTGTATGTTGTAATACTCCTTTGAGTGCTATGAGTGTTGTTATTCTCAATTACCTATCTAAACTATAATTGCCTTTGTAAAAAAAAAAAATCTTCTACCCCATTTGTTGTAAGTGTCATTCAAGTGCAACAAGTTCTCAACTATTGTATGTGATTTTTGCTATTAGTTTCTCTTACACTTCAGGATTCTCTATGCATTTTAATGTGGTTCAAGGTTATAGTGTTTATAGTTCGAAGTCATATTGTTTATGCCTTCATGCATTACTATTTCTAAATTATGTTGTTTATGCCTCCATAGATTGCTATTTCTAAGTTATACTATTTATGCCTCCATGCACTACTATGATGTTTTTGTTTATGCCTCCATGCATGTCTATGATGTTTAAAGATATAATGTTTACATAACTTTCAAACACATCTATTGCACTGAAAATGTATTGTACAATATTAAAAAGTTGATTTAAATATTAAGAAAAATATTTTCAAATATTATGTTCAATCACCACTATTAAATTATTCATAGATGATAAATCCATGTGTAATTAGATCATGTCCAGTGAAAAGATGGGTAATTACAAGTTTTCTTCTGAAAAGGAGGGGAGTTAGAGTCCCACAAGATGATGAAGCTCCACATACTGTTGAGAGAACTATAGCACCAAATGAAGTTGTGGATGAGGTTTCGACACCTCCAACTCAGAGACAAGTAACTATCATAGAATGTTTTTGGTCACCATTAGACATGGTAGGGGTTATTCAGGATGTAGAAGAGAGCAATATGTCGACAAGGATGGCTGCAAGAAAATAGAATATTCCACCAACCATGCTCACTAACCGGTTAGGTGGGATTACACCCACTAGCAAGAAAGGACCACCAGTTGTATTGACTAAACATGAAGAGTCACTTATCATGAAATGGTGCAAAGAGATGGCTACAATTGGTCATGGCTTTGAAATAGTTAATCTTAAAGAAAAAGTTGCCCAAATTTGCAGAAAGCTAGAAACATTTTGATAGCTTCCATTCTTTCCATGGGAGCATAAGTTTCCTCAAAATTTTTACCTTCTACCTGTAAGTAGCCTTTACATACAAGTATATTGTTGTTTCTTTCTATGTGACCATCTTCAACCAGTTTGTTCCGAAATACCCACTTAGTTCATATCACATTCTTGTCAGCTGGTCTTGGAACAAGTTCTCAAGTTTGATTCTTCTCAATCTATTCCAATTCTTAATTGCATAAATTTCATTCAATATTCATCACTACAAGCATCTTTTACTATTTTCCATATTGTCTCTGAAATTAAGCATAAGTTTACTTATTCTTCAACAACTTTACTTCTAGTGATAACACCTATGTTCTTGTCCCCAATAATTTGTTTCTCTAAATGATTCTTCTGCACACATCTCTAAGACTTAGGAGCAATTTTTGGAACGTCTTCTTTATTATTCTGTACTTTTATTTCTTCACCTTTTTCTTCTTCTAGTTTACCGGTAGACTCATCAAAGGGCTAAAGCACAATGTTGTGTCACACTTGAGGCCAACTGCATAAGTTCGGCCAAACTAGGTTTAGCCAAACCTATGTGGCAAACGCGTGGTGCCTAAATGGCACAATAGGTTTAGCCAAAATTAGTTCAGCAGAACCTATTTTCAAAGCAATAAGTTTGGCCCAACTTAGTTTGGGCAAACCTAGTTCAGTCGAACCTATCTATGTTTCATGTGATGTGGCAGCCAAATGACCATTTCATTTGCATTTCCAAAGCATTCTAGTTCTGCTGTATTTTTCTTTAGATAGAATATTTTTTTACAAAAATCAAAAAATACCCTTTTGTAGAGCTCGAAGTTTGGAATCTGGATATGTAATTTTTTTATGCTTTGATTAATTTAAATATATTTTATTTTTTATACATTGCAAGTAGGTTTTTTAAGTTTGAAAAGAGGTTGATTTGAAATTAAAAAATATATATTAAATTATATAAAATAAATTCACAAAATATATTTTTCACTAGATGAGAGAATCTTCTCCAAAAAGGTATAATTTATTTTTTGATAATGATAATTTTAATACACAAAAGGTGACGCCGAATGAAAACTATCATATTCATCTATGTTGGACTTAAAAATTTTATTACAAGAAAAATATACATCAAAATTTAATTTTTTTAGTTTTAGCATTGCATATATGTTTCATCTATTTGGAAAATTAAAATTAGGGAAAAAATAAAAAAATTCTTTTTTTTTTTGTGACACCGACTAGAACTCTTGATTTTCAACAATAAAAAATCTCTCTTTGAATATATTAAAAAAATATCTTATTTTTTAATTTTTTTTAAAATAACAGACATAAATTTCATTAATATTTCTACATTTCATCAGTTTACATCATTTTGAAATTCAATTTAGATATGTCACTTTTATGTGGTCGAAGTTAAACAGTTTTTGTTGTGTTGGCCACTTCCTTTATAAAAGTGTGACATGGGTTTGTGATTTTACCTAAAATTATATCCCATCTCTACAATTGTATTCTTCAATGTGTCTTTATCAACATTTACATTTGTGCTTTCAACAATTCTTCTTAGTTTTTTGTTATTAATCTGTAAGCTTTGCTTTAGTAGAGTACCAAAAGAATATCTTTTCATTAGCTCTTGTGTCAAACCTTCCCAAATTTTCTTCATCTCTTTTGATATAGCATTTAGTTCCAAATACTCTCCAATATTTCACAAACTAAGTCCTTCCATGCCAAAGTTTATAAGATGTCTTCCCACGGTTTCTTTTAATTTGTACTCTACTAAATGCGTGCAATACAATATGCATTACTTATTTCCAGTAGGTTTCTAGTAAACTTGCTTCATTCATCATTATTCTAGTAGCCTCTTGATTGAATTGTTCTATTCTTCATTTCAACTACACCATTTTGTTGTGGCATCCTAGGAGCAAACAAGTGTCTTCTTATCTGATGATTCTCACAAAAAGTATTGAGCTCATTAGAAGTAAAATCTCCATTTCTGTTAGACTTCAAACATTTGATTCTTCTATCTATCTCATTTTCAACCATGATCTTGAATTTCTTGAAATTTTCTAGAGCTTCATATTTTTCTCTTCATTCTAGAGTAATCATCAATTAAGAGCACATAATACCTATCACCTTGTTGACTTCTTGTTAAATGGTCGGGCCACAAAGGTTAGTGTACACTAACTTCAATAGTCCAATAGAATATTGTTCTTTAACTTTGAAATTTCTCCTTGTTTGTTTTTCAACTTGACATTCTTTAAAGATACCATTAGCAAGCTTTGTAATCTTTAGTAAATCTCTCATATCTTTAATTGAACTAATCCTCACTAGATTATCAAAATTATTGTGGAACATTCGTCAATTCAATAACCAACTCTCATTAATCTGCATCATTAAGCAATATCTTCTAGAAGTCCTCAATTGATAAAAATTTCCATCTGTCCTCTTTTTTGCTGCAATCAAGTGTTGTTCCAGACCTTTTTCTGATCTCACATCTATCATCCTGAAAAAAAAGATTATATCCATTCCACACATTTTACCATCACTCAAAAGGTTATAATTTAATCCTTTAACATAGAAAACATTGTTAGTATTCTGTATACTATCAAAACTGATTGAACCAATTCCAACTATCCTAGCTATTTGATTATCTCCAAATCTAACAACTCTTCCATCAAACTTTTCAGGCTTCATAAACTTACTCTTGTCACCATTCATATGATTTGAACATCTACTATCAATAATCCATTCATCTTTATCTCTTCTAGAATGAAAAGAAGATACAACAAGACCTTTTATTTTAGCAACATCTTTCAGAGCTTTTTCCTTGACAATTTTGCCAGGGTTAGTAGAACAAGATTCTTCCTTTACTGCTAGAAACAAATATTCACTATCTTCCTCAAAATAAGATTCTACATCAGAAATATTTGCATCCTCTATAACATAATAAGCTCTCCTATTGGCCCTTCCTTTTAATTCCTTCTTCTTTTGATTTGCAATTTTGTTAGGACATCTAGAAGTATAATGACATATCTTTCCATAGTTGAAACATTTAAAGGGAAATTTACCTTTGTACTTCCTAGTTTCTTTCTTCATTCTCCTCAAAAAGTTTGCTTCAATCTCATCAAAGTTGTCTTCTTTAGATTCCTCATCTTTTGCTAATCTAGTAGCCTTAAATGTAGTTTATGTTCTTGCACTAGTGGTACCAGATTCTCTGATCTCAAAAGCAAGTAAAGCACCATACAAGTATTCTCTAATATACTTATTTTGATTCCATGATTCTTACATTGTTGAAACTTTAGATCTAAAAGGTTTAATAAGAGTTATGAGTACCTTATTCACAACTTCATGTTCGAGCGAGTTACCTTTAAGACCTTTGATCTCATTTATAACATCATCCATCTTTTGCAAGTAGTTGGTTATATTGTCTTCTTCATTTATCTGTATTCATTGATATTTAGTTTTAGCATTTTGTAACTTAGCTTGTTTAACAATATCATATCCTTCATAAGTCTTTTCTAATTTATCCCAAACCTCCTAAGAAGACTCCAAACATAAAATTTTTGCTAATTTAGTCTTAGAAAGAGAACTAAAGATAGAAAAAATTGCCTTTTCATTGTCTTCAAATTCCTTGAGTGATTAAGCTCTTCTCCAAGGAAACAAAGATCTGATACCAATTGTTGAATGTTCTAACGCACAAGACAACTGATAGGGAGAGGGTGAATCAATTGTATAAACAAATCTTAAATCTTTTCCCTTAAATCAAATTTGCAACAACTTTAACACTTAATGTACAAAAAGATATGAGCATGAAAGAACATGAAAACTAGAGCATAGTATACACAACGAAACATCAAATTTTACATGGAAAACCCTATTAGGTGAAAAACCACAAAGAATGCTATTCTCAATATATGAACACCTATTAGGGTGACATCAGTTAAGGTGATTTTTACAAAGAAAGACTTGAAGGAACACAATAGGTCATTGAGAGGGGGGTGAATCAATGATAATTAAAAATATAACCTTTGAATCTTTTAAAGCACCGATAACTAAATTGCAGGGAGATTAAAAACAAGTCACACACAAGACAAACACATAACACAAGATGTACAAGGAAACCCAAGATGGGAAAAACCTTGGTGAGAAATGCTAATAGAGTCTATTGCTCTAATCCAACCTTAAAAAGTGAATGATTGATTACGATTGTTTATGGACACCAACCCAAAGGAGCACCAACCCCTGATTTTATGATCACCTACTCAGAGGAGCACCTACCCCTAATCTGAACACCCATTCAGATGATATACATAGAATTGGTAATCAAATACAGTTCGATACCTTGACACAAATGAATTTTGTAGCTCTATATGAGTGTGATTGAAGTCGATTTGGCAGCATAAAAAAGAAGTCTCCAACCAATCTTAGCCAAAGGTGCTTCATTAAGGGACCTCAAAACTCTGATGCTCAAACCACCAACATGTTTAGAATAGCGGACTTTCTCCCAATCAACAAGGGACATTTTATTGCATTGTTCCACACCAGCCCAGAGGAAGCACCTTTGGATTTGATCAAGTTTCTTAGCCCAAGAAGTTGGGATGTGGAAACAAAAGAGTAGGTAAACCAAAGTACTCTATAAGGGGGCTTTTAACAAATGAATCTTGCCAACACTGATCAAAATTGCACCTTTCCACCCTGCTAATTTCCTCTAAATCATCTCCAAAAGCCCTACCTAAACCAAATTGTCCACCTTCCCAACCATGACCGAAAGCCCCAAATAAGTAGGCAAGAGAAGGGAAATCCTGCAATTAAGGATATTCCTGATTCTATTTTGAAAGGTTTGATTGGAATTCATAAAGAGAATTCTTATCCAAATTGATTTTTTGACCAAAAGTAGTGGCATGGTCTAAGAGAATGGTCCTCCAACATTTAGCTTCACCAATGGAAGCCTCACCAAGGAGAAGGGTTTCATCCAAAAAAATTTGGTGGGAGATGACAAAGGGGGTCAATGAGGGTTTAACACATTTAATAGCACCATTTTGAAAAGCGAGCATTAATTTACTGCCCAAAGCCTCCACCATGAGTATGAAAAAGGTAGAGAGAGAGGGGGTCCCCCTATTGCACATTGCCAATAGAATTGAAGGAGCCATGGGGGATCCCATTGATAAGGACCGAGAACATTGGAGTTTTAACATAGTCCTCAATAGCACAAATAATCTTGCCACAAAATCCAAATTTTCTCAAGACCGAAAGAAAGGGACAACAACCATATCATAAGATTCAGATATATCAAGTTTGAGGAGCATACCTTCTTTGCCATTATTGTCCATAGAATGTAGCATTTCATGAAATTCAAGAATCACATCAACAATTGGGTGCCTAGGAACAAAACCTTTCTAGCCTAAAATTTTGTACAAGGTATTGCAAAGGCTAATTGGCCTAAAATTAGACATTCTCTTAACGCCATCTTTTTTAGGAATGAGGAAAATAAAGGTTTTATTTATTTCCTTTAGGCTTCTGGTAGAAGAAATAAATTCCCTAACTACAAGGATAATATCTAGGCCAACAATATCCCAATACTCTTGAAAAAAGAAGAGTGGAAACCCATCTAGGCAAGGGGTTTTGAAAGGGCCAAAGGAAAAAACTACAACTTTAACCTCGTCCTCAAAGAAAATCCTCTCCATGGACAAGAGGTCATCATGGCTGATAATGGAGGGAATGCAGTTGACCATTTTGGCAGAGGTTTCAACAACAACAAGATCCACCACCAATCCCAAGTTAAGCAAGGAAGAAAAGTGAGAAATAGCAACCCAATCGATATCCATTTCCTTAGTCACAGTGGCACCATCATCTTAGAGGAGGAATAGTTATTCTTTTTGTGACGATTGGAAGATTGATGGAAAAACTTCATATTTTTATTCCCCTCCTTAACCCATTAGATCCTATATTTTTGCTTCCAATATAGTTCCTCTTTAATAATTAGATTGTGGAGGTCAATCAAAAGAGCACATTCCTTTTCTCTCTCATCCTTTGAAGCCCCAAGGGATTCCATACATTTTTTGAGCACATCAATATAAGCTTTAAGAGCCTTCTTATGAGCAAAGATGTCCCCAAAGGAGGATTTGCTCTAGGAAAAAAGCTATATGTTTTGAGCAATTTGAGTTTGTTATTACCCAGAACATGGTTGTACCATGAATATTGACACTCCACCATTGTGCCACAAGGTCTATGAAGTCAAGAAAGAGGGTCCACATGATTTCAAAATAGAAATAAAACCCTCTCTTGGGAGGAGGGATTTGCCATGACACATAAATGGGACATTGGTTAGAGCCACTATGAATAAGTGAGGAGAGGTCGCAAATTAGGGAGATATTCCAACAAGAAGAGATGGCACAATGTTCCAACCAAAATTGAATGAGTTTCCAAGTCATTCGTTGAATAGACCAAGTGTAGCTCCTATCTTCAACATCCAAGTCAGAAAGGCCACCATTAGAGAGGAAATCTTGAAAATACTACATACTTTCAGAGAAATCCAAAGACCCTCCAATTTTTTTCAAGGAAAAGAGAGGAGTATTAAAGTCCCCCATGACAATCCAATGGGCACCACAAAGACCATTCCAATGGGAAATCAAAGAGTTCTAGAGATCCCGCCTAATAGAAACATTACAAAGTATATGCACTAAAAATTCTTATCCTGAACAATTAGGGAATCAAAGAGATATCTTGGCTGCCAGAGGAACGCAAGATCACCAAAGGCACCTTCAACACTCATAGCAAATGAATGGGAGCAGGGCCAAAAGAAATTACACACTTGAGAACAAGATTCCTTACTCATCTTGGTTTCATGTAGAAGTAAGATTTCTAGTTTCAAATATTTCACCAAATTATTCACAAGAATCTGCTTATGGGACACATTTAGGCCCCTTATATTCCAAGAGAGAATAATCACTTATGACATATGTTAGCCATGCCCCTAGAAACACTATTTTGATGAACATCCTTTAAATATTTTTTTCACAAATGAAAATATTTACCCACATTAGAAAACTTCCTATGTCAAAGGGAAATGAACGAGCCATTAAACACTAGGGGCCTGGAAGAGAAAACAAGTGACTATTAGGCCCAATATGGAAAGCTAATGTACTGAGAGGGGAGGGGTGAATCAGTACTTCAAAACTTTTCTCAAATAATAACTTTACTATTATGCATAAACTGAATAGTGCAGTAACATAAAATAAAGCTAAAATAAATAGATACCAATAATACATGATTCACTCCACAACACATATATTTTGGTTACGCAGAAACTCTTGGTTAGAGAGAAAAACTGTGGTGGGGATGGCACCCACAACTTCACTACTGCAATAATAAAGATGCTCGATTAGAGCTACATTTTAACTATTTCTGGTAGCTTATCCTATTAGGAGTATCAAGATCTATTAGATCTACCTTGTTAAAGGATTTCACAACACTTAGTCTAAATGCTACACCTGGTTAGAGGCTTTACAATTTATAGACTTGATTAGAGTCTTTTACCCTGTTAGAGGTATCTCTTACAATATTACAATATTACAATAAAATCATTACAAATATCTACAACTTTACATCTGAAATGTTATAGCAAATTCTATGTGCTCAGAATAAGATTACCTTGCTTATAGCATACCTCGGTAACCCATATAGTAACTCAGTAAACCCTTTTGTTTACTCTGTTCTTTGACTGTTCTCTGAAAACCTTCTCGGTGACCTCTGTGTCTCTATAACAATCTTTTTTTATGCATACTTTTAACATACATAACTCATGTTGTATAAATAGATCTCTTATGACGGTGATCTAATTCATTGCTTCGATCTTACAAACATGATTTATTGAATGAATAACCATGCAAATTATTTCATTGGTTAGATGACCTCAAAATCATACATAATCTTCTGGTGCAATTTCCAATGTGATAATGGTTAGATGTGCCTCGATCTTGTAACATGTTTTCATATGCATGTCCAGGTTCAATGTATCTGGTAACATGTTTCACTCCATGTATATCAACTCGGTGTGTCATCTTTACTGCTCAGTAAACATAAAAAGATACTCGATAGATAGCTTGGTGTATACTACGTTCTATGACTGCTTTCTTTTGTAACCGACTAGACTGTGCATACCGACTTCTCTGTGTATACTGACTGCATGAATCGGTAGAGCTAACTGACTAGAGTATATAGTATGACTTTGAATATAAAAATTAATGGCAATTGGATAAGTAATAACAATCTCCCCTTTTGACATTAGTTGAGATGTTTGACAAAAACTACTTTCAAAGTCATAACTCAAAAATCTATATGCTTTACAAAATTTGACTAATCACACAATATATACATTAGTCAATGAAATAGTATATTCAGATATACTCCCCTTATCATTATACTGTACATAATTCTGATTTTGCATGCTCGGTTCTGTGGCTTGTGTGCTTTGCTTGCTCTGCATACTCTCGGTATACTCCCCTATATACAATACTTCGAATACTATATCAAAACTGTATCACTCCCCAAATATTTGCTTGGTATACTGCTCTTCAGTTCACTGCACGGTATGCTCCCCCTGTGTATTTACACTCCTGATGGTTGATACTTTGAGTACTATACACTCCCCCTTTTTTGACAAACATCAAAATTTAGTTACCATTGGGAGGTGGCAACTAATCAAAAATAGATTTATGCTTTTTCTAGGCCTCAGTGAGAGCGACAGAGAGTGCATCCTTTACACTGTCCATTAAAGAATTGTGTGCATTAATATCAGCCAATAATGAAATTAAGCCACTTAAAGTGCTTCCCTCTTATGTGGTAGAGGTATAAGTGGCTCTGTTGATCTGTTCTTGAACTGATGAAAGATGAGGAAGGAATAATGTCTGGAGTGTCACTATATCCATCCTGATCTTATGTTCTTCATTTCTGAGTTCTAACTATTGAGCCATGAGTTGTTGTAACCTTGTATAAAAATTCTGAATAGAATTTGGCTCTGGGGTCAACTTATTTGAGAGATCGGTGATCTCTTTCTCAATTGCATCAGTTTTATTCTTGATGTCTTTAATAAATATAGAAAATGTACAGAGTTTCTGAAATAATGAAAGAATGTGCTTGAGTTGAGGGGACAACTCAGCAATAAATTTGACAAGTTTTACCTTGCCAACAGCAATGGATTTCTGTACTTCTTCTATCATTTTAGCTGTGAGCTCTTTGTCTTTCAGCTTGCTCAAGTACTCAGATGCATCGACTCTAGATGTTTCTATTTGACTAAGGAGTTCATCTAGTTGAATGTGGATGGCTGCATCGGTTGACATTGTAGCTGAAGGTAGCATTTCGGTCAACAGTGTCTTCACCTTCTGAAGTACTTTATTCTTCTTTTGAATGGCCATCTATTTTTCTTGTGTGGCCTTTGCTTTGCATAATTCACCGAATTCAGTAAGTGCTTGCCCCTTTAATTTTGAAATATCCACATTGGGCAACACTATCGGTTTAGTTAGATCGACTTTAAAACTATGCTTTTTCACCTTCTTCTCTTTACCTCTGGTTGGTTGGACCAAGACAATAGCTTGTGAGGCTTGCTGACCCTCGGTAGGTTGCTCGGTAGATGCAACACTTTGGTCTGTTCTTGTAGTCATTGAGGTGTCCTTGGGTGTCTCGGTACTGGGGGTCTCAACTATAACATTTTCAGACTGGTGACCTTCGGTGCCTGGTGTTGTATCCTTAGGAGCTTTGGTAGAGACAGGTGGCTTGACCGGTGGGTAAGGTTGAACTTGTTCTAAAATAGATTCACTTGATACAAGTTTTGCATAGGTAGTGCCTTCTATCATTTCCTGCTCTAGTGCTTCTGCATCCATGACATCTTCATCAATTTGAATAGAGTTAGCCGGGTCTTGCTCGGTAGCATCAGGACCTTGCTCGGTGACATCAGGATCATGCTCAGTGACATCAACAATTGCAATTTGAGATTGTTCACCGACATCCTTGATTTTGAAGATTTCCTGCCACTTTGCTTTTATCTCATTTTCTACATCAATGTATAGCCCATTCATCAATTTTAGGGCACTTTGTTTGACAAGAAACTTTGAATTGTAGGTTGTCAAATTTTCCTTTATTTCAGCTATTGACATATCAAGAAAGAGATGGACTAGACTCTTTTCTCTGATTTGTTTCTCTGAGTCCATTGCATACTTCCACCTATTATCAATATGCAAATAAAGTTCATCTGGAAGTGACTTTGCTAGTTCTAATGGAGTTAACCGAAACTTTAGAAGCATGCAGATGACAGCTTCTTCAATTTGTCTCTTCTCATCATTGTTCCTAGTTTCATACTTAACAAATCTAAATGAACTAAATCCACCATATTCTTTCAGATTTGCACAGAAATTTTCTACACTATGTATATTTACCTTTTGGCTTTTTACTATCTGGAATTTGTTTGCATCCTCAGACTCTGTATCACTAGACTCTCTTTCCAATATGAGTCTCCAAGTAGATTTCTTGTAGGTCTTGGTTACCTTGGGAGTAGTAACTTTCTTTTGTCTCTTACTCGGTGATGCAGCTGATGCTCTAGTGTTAGGTCTTTTTGTTGGTGGAGTCGGTAGGGCCTTGGAAGTGTCCTGTTTCTTTCTTTTTAACACTTTACCCTTAGGCAGTTTGCTACTCAATGTTATTGCTGCCTCTTGAGCTTCTGATTCCTCTGCGGTGATGGCAAGAGTGCCTTTGATAGGTGTAGAGGAAGATTCTTCTTTGAATTTTTCTGTCAATGCCTTAATCATTTTGGTTGCCTTCCTTGTAGCTTTGGGTACTACAATGCTCATTTTAACCTTTTCCTTAACTTCTTCAAAAGTTCCATATCTTAGCTCAGTAGCATGCCTTGGTAATGAAAGATAGGCATCAATTTGTTGTTGTGTGATATCATAGTCAATCTCGTAACCCATTGGTGGCAAAGATTGAGTCCTAGGTTCTACAGCATTCACATAACAGTAATCAGTGTCTACCTCAAAACATATATCATCCTTATATTTTTCTACCAGCTGTGGTGGAATCCGGTACCTATTGTGCATCTTCTCTTGAAATTTGCTGAAGTAGTCATCCATGATATCATTAAAATTATCTCCCAATTTCTTGATAAAGTCATTTATTTGATGGGTGATTGGTTGGTGTAGCTCCTAAACTACTTTACCGATGGCGGGAAAGAACTTCTCAAAGTAGAAAAGCATGCATACAATAAGTGAACCAAACTTCAGTGTATTTGTTGAGTTGTTTTTCTTTGGCTTCCTGATTGTGTTCAAATTCTCAAATAGGTTCTTCAATAACACTTCACATAAGTCAATCTTCATTCCCTTTTTCACAATTTTATAGGCCAAATCAACTGCTACACAGGGTACACTATTTTCCCTTGCTGATTGGAAGAAATAGTAACCAATTACTCTAATAGAAAACTTAAGTTCTACATCAGTGACATTGTTTAGTTTTAGTCCTCTGTAGTCAAATTCTACTCCGATTAAACTAATTAACTCCTTCTATGATATCATCTTCTGTGCTCATGCATGATCATAGATAGGATAACCGGTGATCACATGAATGATTTCCTTGGTGATTTTGAATAGTTGCTCTTCTAGCCACATGAAATCGTCATGAATTCTACTCAAAACAAATTTAACCCACTAGGGTTTGAACACATGGGGATAGGCTAGGGTGTCAGTTAATCCCTTGATTTTGATATGCTCGAACTTGCTATCCATTTTGCCATCGGTGCATAGCTCATCATATGTGTCACTTATCTCAACATGACCGAGTTCTTCAACATGGCATTTGGTGAAGAATCTCACATCTTCAACTAACAAGACTCGATCCGGGATGAGTGAAAAGGCAGTTTTTTCATCTGGTTCAAAGGTGACTTTAGGAGTCAATGTGTATTTCAGTGAGGGCTTCTCCCATTCTTGATAGCTATGGGATCTTGGATCTTGGGTGCCATTTGTAGATTCCAAATAAAACTTAGCAAACTATCCTTAGGGTTTGACAGTTTACAAACGGAAAACGCTTCACACTCGGTAGATAATAGCAATTTGATAAGATCGGAAAACTAGCTTGACAGTGTGATGAGATTTGATGTAAATACCTTGGATTCGCTTTGAATGAAGTTTGATCGCCTTGATTCACTCTTGCTCCACTCTCTTGAAAACTTGGTAAGTATAAATGACCACGAAAATACCTTTAAGTACACAAAATACCTTATCGGGCTCTATGCAGATTAGGTCAAAACATTAAATGCACTTGGTTCACCTTTTAATCAATTTCCTCCTTTTGTTTCCTTTTAACTGATTAACCAAATTTCCTTCATTTACCGACTTGATAGGCTTCCTGTATACACCGACTTAGCAGGTTTCCTGTAAAGTACTTTTGATAGAATTTCAAACTTACTAATGCATCTTGACTATGCGGATTTTGAATTTAGTACATAATAGAACAGGAACTGTTATGATTTTAACTTTCAGAGAATGCAGTCCCTTCATACCTTTGCTGATTAATTTGGAATAGGTGCACCTAGCTCGGTAGGTAAGGTGCTTTCTTCATCTAACATGGTTTCCTTCTTTCTCCAAATCATCTTTAATTTCTCTTTTATTTCCTCGGTGTCTCTTCTAGGTTGATCTCTGCAATCTATAGCTAAATGTCCAACTTTGTGACAATGAAAACATGCCATAACAGGATTTCTCCATGATCTTCGGTTGTTCATCCCAAACCTTATAAAATAGTTGGCACTTATATGTCCATATCTTCCACAACATTCACACCATATCCTTGTATTGTAATCCCATGGTACTGCTGCATATTATCGGTAAGGATCTGGGTGAGTTCGGTAACCTTTAGCATTTGCTCGGTGTGCAAACCACATGTGGTTCTTTTGCTTAAGCCAGCACTTCTCGGTACTATGTCCATATCTATTGCAGTTTCTACAAAACCCTTTGAATTTTGCCTTTTGATAGTTGTTAACAGACTTTGTCCTACATTGATTAGATGTATGACCATATTTATTGCAATTGTAACAATAATCATTGGACTTAGTGACATTCGGTTGCTTATCTTTTCTGATTTGGCATATGTTGGCAGTATGACCTTGATTTCCATAGTAGTTGCAAATAGACTTCTTTCCTTTGATGTTCTTCTTGATTCCAGCTTGCTTAGATGATTCTCCTCTCTTGGTAGTATAGATTCCCTTCTCAGTAGAATCTTTTCCTTTGTAACCAAGTCCTGCTTCTTTGTAGGGTCGTCTTATATTCAATTGCTCATCCAACATCTTTGATGCTTCATAGCTCTTCTTCAGTGTTTCTTTGGATTTCTTCTCTGTTTCAAGTTCATTGGTCAACCTTGATACTTCAAGTTTCAATGCTTGATTCTCATCATCTTTCAGAATTGCTTCATGATGTGCATAACCTAGTTGATCTATCATATTTTGTTGAATCCCAATCAATCTTGTGATTTTATTATTTTTATCAGATACCAAGACTTCAATTTGTTGTTTCTCTCTTTGTAGATTTCTAGCTTTATCCTCAGCTATCCTCAATGTATCTAGGCTTTCAGTCATATGTGTAGCGAAATTTTCTTGTTCTCTTTTCATTGCTTTTATTTGATCAGCCAGTGCTTTGTTCTTTTCTTTCAATACTCTAATCATTTCTTCAGTTTCTTCAGATATACTGTTCTCAGATGATGTCTCAATTTGCTCCACTAACTCTTGAGAGTCCTGCAAGTCATCAGATAATCTTCTTCTTACTTTCAAGGGTTTTTGCATTTGCCTTTGCATGTCTGCAATCACTTGATTAGCATGATCCAGCTCTTCTTGTAGATATACAATCCTCCGAGATTGTTTATAGCCTTCCATTGATAAGATCTTTCTCTTTAGGTAGTTAAACCCTTTTCCAAGATTCAAGCTTTGATACCAATTGTTAGGCCCAATCTGGAAAGCTAATGTACTGAGAGGGGAGGAGTGAATCAGTACTTCAAAACTTTTCTCAAATAATAATTTTACTGTTATGCATAAATTGAATAATACAATAACATAAAATAAAGCTAAAACAAATAGATACCAATAATACATGATTCACTCCATAACACATATATTTTGGTTACGTAGAAACTCTTGGTTAGAGAGAAAAACTGCGATGGGGATGGCACCCAAAACTTCACTACTGCAATAATAAAGATGCTCGGTTAGAGCTACATTTTAACTATTTCTGATAGCTTACTCCGTTAGGAGTATCAAGATCTGTTAGATCTACCTTGTTAAAGGATTTCACAACACTTAGTCTAAATGCTGCACTTGGTTAGAGGCTTTACAATTTATAGACTTGATTAGAGTCTTTTACCTTGTTAGAGGTATCTCTTACAATATTACAATATTACAATAAAATCATTACAAATATTTGCAACTTTACATCTGAAATGTTATAGCAGATTCCATGTGATCAGAATAAGATTACCTTGCTTATAGCATACCTCAGTAACCCATATAGTAACTCGGTAAACCCTTATGTTGACTCTGTTCTTCGGTTGTTCACTGAAACCCTTCTCAGTGACCTTTGTCTCTGTAACAGTCTTCTTTTATGCATACTTTTTACATACATAACTCATGCTGTATAAATAGATCTCATATGACGGTGATCTAATTCATTGCTTCGATCTTACAAACATGATTTATTGAATGAATAACCATGCAGATTATTTCATTGGTTAGATGACCTCAAAATCATATATAATCTTCTAGTGCAATTTCCAATGTGATAATGGTTAGATGTGCCTCGATCTTGTAACATGTTTTCATATGCATGTCCAGGTTCAATGTATCTGGTAACACATTTCACTCGGTGTGTCATCTTTACTGCTCGGTAGACATAAAAAGATACTTCGTAGATAGCTCGGTGTATACTGCATTCTATGACTGCTTTCTCTATAACCAACTAGACTGTGCATACCGACTTCTCTGTGTATACCGACTGCATGATTCGGTAGAGCTAACCGACTAGAGTATATACTATGACTTTGAATATAAAAACTAATGGCAATTTGATAAGTAATAACAGTGACCACATTGACCAAATCATAGAGTTCCTCAGATGCACACCCCAAAGTGGAAGCACAAAAAGAGGGGAGGAAGGGTCCAACTCCACAATAGGGGGAGGGGAGGCCTTCGAATGGGAAGGACAAAAAGGAACCATCGTCCATCCTTCAAAAGAAGAAGAACAAAGCATCATACCGACCAAAGGAGTCCCATCTAAAATTTGCATGCCCAAAGAGAGAGGGAGGTGAACCTCCAAAGTGACCTCCAAGGGGGAGATAGTAGCAACCATCGAGGGAGAAGAAAAAGTCACCTAGGTAGGAACTTCCATCACCACTGGATTAGAGTAGGGACTGACTACTAAATCAGGAGAAGGGCCAACCTCATCCACACCAAGTTGACCAACGTGAGGAAGATATGAATTAGGAATAGGAGTGGGGGTGGAGAGTACATCACCACTTAGCATTTCAACATCCAATGAAACCAAGCCTCTAGTAGAAATAGAGGGGGATTAAATCTTTCCTTTACCTTTAGACTCTAGAACCACCATTCTACCTCGAGGACAAGCATTGGCTAGGTGACTAGTCGATGAGAAACACTGACAAAAAGGGGTCAAATTCTCATACTCCAAGGCTTGAGTCCAAGAACCAAACCAAGACTTCAACACAACAGAGGTCGACATGAAGGTACTAGGAGAAAAACCAACACATGACTGAGCAAAAACCATTCTCAATCATTGGCAAGTGACTGAATCCACCATAATAAATTGGCCAAACTAGTTGGCAATACCTTCAATAATCTCCTCATCCCAGTATTCAAGAGGAAGACTAGGTAGATGAACCCAAGTAGGGATAGCACTAGAGAGTAGGGAGTTGGGCTTATGGCCTGGGTGCCATTTGCTAAGATGCAACATTTGTTTAGCATAAAGCCACAACCTTGAGGAAAGAACTTTCACACAATCTTCTGAGAGAGAGAATGAAAAATTGAAGAGGCCCTTAGGGAGAGCTAAAATAGAGAGGATGTCTTTAATAGCCCACTTAGTAGCAGACCACTTCTTAACTGCAACAATATCAGGGTGTCAACCCACAAACTTGCCAACCAGAGCATTAGCCATCTTAGCAAGGGGTCAGTCCAAAGAGACATCCTTAATATTGACACATGTTCCAAGATCAGATTTCTCAATAAAGACCCACCTGTAGGTTGCAATAAAGCACCACTAAACAAATCCTTCTAGGGGCCTGAAGAAAGAGACATGTCAAAGCCCGCATGATAGGGACCCAGAGCTGCATTGACCTCAAAACCCAGGACACCTAAAGGAAAGCCCATGATCGAAGGTTCTAAGGGGGGAGACATACCCCCAAACACATTGACCCCAAGGACAGGGGAAGAAACATGTGAATAGTCCCCCAAAATTTCTGGGAAATAAAGGTGCTATCCATAAAGGTGGTTTTCCCCATGACATCTAGATTGCAAGCCACTCCAAAGCCAACCCCAACACCACAACCATCGCCCACCCAAAATAGGCTAGGAGGTTCTCGCTCACTACCACTTGCAAAGTTCATTTCAAATCTTATTATCAATAAGATTAAATTACATATGTCAATGTTTTGAAATTGCCTATACATTAAGGTTAAAGAATGCATGAAAATATTGAAATAACACTAGTAGAATGCCAACGATGAAAACTGATAGACAAGATATATTCTATCATCTTGGATGTTTATAGAGAATTTTCAATCATTGATTTAAAAAAAAATAGATTCTCCATTATTCCCTTTCTCTCCCTCTCTCTCTATCTCCCCCCCTCTCTCCTTTTCTCTTCCTATATATATCTCTCTCTTTCCCTTCCCATATATCTCTATCTCTGCCTCTCTCTCTCCATCTCTATCTCTTGTTATTTCCCTCCCCTTCTCTCTATATTTTCTTATATATTTGTCTCTCCATCACTTTATCTCACCATCTATATGTTTCTCTATCTCTCCCTCTCACTCTCCCTCTCCCTATTCCTATATACCTCTATCTCTCCCTATCTCTTTATCTTATGTCTCCCTCTACCTCTGTCTATCTATTTGCCTCTGTCTTCCTCTCTCATTCTATCTTCCTCTTTCCCGCTCTATCTCTAGACATGTCTCCCACTCTCTATTCATCCATCTCTCCCTCTCCCTCTTCTTAGACCTCTACATCTATATCTTTTTGCCTCTCTATCTCTATATATCTCTTTGTCTTTCTATCTCTATCTATCCTATTTCTTCTTCCATCTATCTTGTTATCTCTCCATCTCTACACCTTGATATCTCTACCACTCTCTATATATTTCTACCTATCCGTTTCTTTATCTTTCTATCTCTCATTCTTTCCCTCTCTCTCCTTCTTTATATATTTATCTATCCTTTTCTCATCTCTCTTTATCTCACCCCATCCTTCTCTCTGCATCCCTCTCCCTTACCATCTCCATCTCTATCTCCTTAACCACTGTATCTCTTCCTCTTTTTATCGCTACCTCTCCCTCGGGTATTATGAATGTAACATGAGTTTTGATAATAGAGACTAATTTAGAGGTTTTGTTTTAGTCATGTTTGTATCCACAAAGTGGATGTACAATTGATTTAAAGCTATCAGTTATCCATTAATACCTTAGTTGCACAAACAATATCATTTGTTAAATGATCTATTGTTTGACTTCATGTATTACACAAATGTATGCAAAAACATACCAAATTTTTTCTTAATTTATCTTCCAAAACTCTTTGGTGTACCCATTGCACACCAAGGTGCAATTGTTAGTTTAATTTTCATTTTAAACTAGGGGAGATGACCCATTGGTTGAACATGTTCTAATTGTTGTGATAGTAGTTGTTGATTTAATACCCATACTTGTTGATTTAATGTCCAATTTTTCTTGACAACATCGCACCAATGGTTATGACTTTAAAGTTGTTATTGCTATGATGACCACCCATAATTGAATGAAGTGTCACAAGTATGGGGGTCTCTTTTGCATGACTATTGTCTCACCTTTTTTTAAGGCTGTTTTGAACACTTTAGCAAAAAGCATGCTGATGTTGTTCCAAAACCTTAATTATAAGTAGATGACTTGTCAAGTAAGTTGTTGTAAATTAAGAGTATTTTGAAATTTTCTACATAAGATTTTGAAAAGCACTAAATTAGAATGCACAATTACTGGATCATCTCCCCTAATCTATTCTATGAGGCATTTGATGAGTTGTTTCCCGTGTTTTGTCTATGATTGTAAGTTTTGAATTAACGAGCGTACTTCTTAAAATGCTACAGATAAATTGGCTCCAAAACTGCATGCCAATATTACGGAAAGTCAATAACGTAAAATTTTTCAAAAATTAAAGATCGTTGATCGTGATCAGCAGATTTAATTGCGGTTTTGATTTTTTGAATTTTTTTGAAAAACTCAATAACACGAATTTTATAACCCCTTTTTGAAACCAGTTTAACCATCAGCGTTAGAAAGTACACCTTAAAAAGTTAAAATTGTGAGACGTATTCTTTCATCAGTGCTTTGTCACAATTTTTATGTAAACGTGAACAATGAAACACATTGTAGTGGCGGTTTAAGCGTAAGTGGCCAGTTGCCGGTGAATTGCCATGGGCAGGTGTAAGTGGCATGTTGTCGGTGAAAGGCTATGGACAGGTGTAAGTAGTGGCTATTGTCAATATGAAAAGAGTACATTCACATGGACTTCCTACCAAAAATTTAGAGACACGATCGACGTTAATCACATGGGCAAAGGGAATATGGGTCCCACACAAAGGGTAGTACGTAGCTTATGTCAAATCCTACATCAACTTTTCGCATGATAATCTACCAGTAAAATGATATGTACATGCGTAAGTTTGACGTATTGTGATTTCAAAATATGAAAGAATATATTCACATGGATCGCCTGACATAATGTCCCGAAATTTGAAGACACGATTGACGTAAGTCACATAAGCAAAGGAAGGAAGGATCCCACACAAGATTAGCACATAGCCTATGTTAAATCGCACATCAAATCTGATTATAAAGTGAGGTTTTAAAATGATTTCATGAAAGGAGAACGGGGCTTCCAACTTTAGTAAAACTAACTGTTTATCAGAGTTATTAGATTTCCACTATTCATTTAAATATTATATTTGTATAGAATTTCTGGATTTGATTGTGTTAAAAAAATTTAACCATCAATGTTTTCAATTACATTCTGTGATTCTATTTTATTAAAAAAATTTAACTAAATGAAAATACTGGATTATACAGATTTTGATATTGTCTTTTTTTTATTATTATACTAGCATTTGTATCAAAAGGAGGTCCGATAGTAAAATATACTTTAAATAATAAATATTGGAAGTACAAAATCATATCATGTAAAAATTTCATTGATTAGTAATAATTATTTGTAATTTTATAAAATTGATTTTAAAATATAAACCTTTCAAACACGTCTCACCCCAAAAAACCAACTCTTATTCTTATAAACTATAAAAACCTAAAAGTATTAAACAAATCTTTGGGGAAACAAAAAACAAAAGTCTTCTAATCTTAAACTATATTAAAAATTCTCTGCAATCTTTTAAAAACTATATTAAAAAAAATTATGCCACCTTAAGAAATTTGACTTGAGTAATGAACTCGAGAAAAAGGATTACAAGATTGAAGAATTGCGTGGAACATGAATATTTTTTTGTGAAGTACATTATATTGTTTAAGGAGCTGTAGAATTATGATATTTATAAATTAAAATGAAATATGTTAACCAAAATTTGAAAGAGTAGTGCACAAGTATTCAAATCTTGGATCTCGAATTTCGTATACAACATAGTGTAAATGAATTCATAAGTCAAAATGTTACAACATATTATAATTTCCCAATATGATAAATAAAAGCCAATAACATTGTCCAATATCATAAAGAATTATTTTTAACTTTTCCTAATAAATCATACAAAAATAGAGGATGGATTATACCAACAAACAATTAAGCTAAATTAAATTAAGAAATTTTTGTTCCCTTAGAAAATAAAATATTAAAACTATATAACACTCAAGACAATAGAGTTTATCATATGCTAACAAAGTGAAGAAGAAGGCATATGTTGTAGGGACTTATAACCTTCTTTAGTAAATGCCTGATTTTTATTTGGTTCAAATGATAGAATCTTTATAGTTTGAGTACACAATATGTCTCTTCTACAATTCCTTGTTCAATGATTCTTTCATCTGTGGAGGCAACAAAAGGAAGTCAAAAGATCTCCATGAGAACCTAGCATAGAGGGAATTGTTGTCTATGGTAAAGTAGTCCTTCACTTTACTTCCCCATGTTTCTTTCGAAATCAATTATAAGGGTCTTCAAATATCAGACTTGTTTAAAGGAGGATGATCATTCCAAGCATCATCCCTAAAGTTAGCATCGTTGTCACTGTTGATGACCCATGATAGGTGTGGAAGAATTAACTTCTTGCAAGGTGAGATTAAACTCCAATAACTCTGATGAGCCATAATATTTAAATGAATAGTAGAAATCTTCATTGGTGAGAGGGGGGGACCAACTTTAGTAAAACTAACTATTTATTAGACTTATTAGATTTCTACTATTCATTTAAATATTATGGGTCACTGGAATTTAATCTCACAATAGAGTTATTCTATTGGTGGCATGAATTTTATCCTATTGGTGAGATTAAATTCTAATAACTCTGATGATCATTCTGAGCATCATCCCTAAAGTTAGAATTGCTACCACTGTTGATGACCCATGATAGGTGTGGAAGAATTAACTTCTTGCAAGGTGAGATTAAATTCCAAAAGGTGGATCCTTCAACATTAATATTCCCTGTTTCTCCACCAAGTCGAGGTAATTATGTCTAAGGAGTTTATACTATTTTTTCTCTGAGTGGGAGTAAATCTTCCAAAAGATTTTAGCCCCTAGATCAATACTCTTCAATTTTAACCAGTGGATTCCCAAGCCACCAAACTCTTTGGGTGAGATCCTGTCCCAAGCAAGAAAACAAATCCAATTCTTACTCGAGAGAGATTGTCATCCCACAAAAAATTATGAATCAAGTTTTATATTTAAGACATGGAGGAGTTTGAGATCTATAGGATATACATTAAATAGATAGGGATAACACTTGGGACAATGAGGATCATTGTTATTTATCTAGGAAAAGTAAGCCATTTACTCTTCCATAATGATATTTTGTTGGAAATCAATTTAGATATTTTGTTCAAAAAGGTGTGCATCACATTGTCACCAAAGAACAAAATGCCAAGATACTTACAAGGAAGAGACTCATATTGAAAATCCCAAAATCTTTATAGTCTTCTATGAACCAAATTAGGAATGTAAAAAAGAAACAACTTGGATTTTTCTTTATTAATTGACTATTCTAAAGTATTTAGATAGGATGTCAAAATATTTTTGATAGTATTAACCTCCTCCATAGTGGTTTTTCCCATGAGAAGCATGTCATCTACAAAGAGGTAGTGGGTGATAAAAAAAGGGACTTCTACAATTTTGATCCCCTTCTAGAGGTTCCATTTTTTTAGCTACAATGATAGATCTACTAAGGCTTCCTACAAATAAGATGAAGAGAGGGAGTATTTAGATTCTTGAAAAAGCCAACTGCTTCTTTTAAAATATATTGTTATGATTATGAATTATACCTCTTAAATAAGAGAAGATTTTGTTAATGTTATTGGCATGCATTTTGAGCTTAGTGGAAGCATTAAAAAAGCTATTATTTTTGTCTTCATCTGTCAACCAAATTTTGCTAGACTTTCACTTCCAGTATGATTCTTCTCGACATAGTAGTTCCTCCAATTTTTCTTTCAATTTATTGTCTAGTTCAAAAGAGGTATGATCACTCCCTTGAGAATAATCAATTTGATCAGGTTCATAAGCTCCCTTTGAATTCTATTATTTTCCATGAATATATTTTAAAAGTGATGCACGTTCCATTCATTGATCTTATCCTTTAAGAATTTTCATGTTCAATTGAAACATTCTAGATCCTTGAAAAAAGTGGACATTACTCCACCAAAACTCAACTCTGTCATAGGCACAAAGGACATGTCTCGAAACCACATGGGTTGAAATTTAAAAGAGGTCGTTATCTTTGGGCTCCCCATCACTATAAGAAAACTAGTAGAAAAGTCATCAAAACCAATGAGCAGAAGAATTGAGGATGAAAAGTCCAAGTTTGATGACAGCCAATTATTTGATAAGAGAAATCTATCAAACCTTTTAGCAACTTGGTAGAAACCTTATCTTTTGTTAGTCCAAGTAAATTTACCATTCTTTGGGACACAATCAATTAATTTATTAGAGTTGACAAAGGGGATGATTCCACCCATTTTTCATTGTCATCAAGAAAGGCATTGAAGTCTCCACCTACTATAATATGTTCATCCTTAAGATATAGGAAGAGAGAGGAAAGTTGACCCCAAAGAGATTTCTTTTTCATTGTGCAAGTGTGACCGTGCACATCAAAAATCTAGAAAGTTTGCCTCGTAAAGTTCCACACAACATATACCAAAATCTAATGGTTTGTGGAAGCTACTAGGTCTATTGCAACACTACCTAGCTGCCACAAGATGGAGAGGCCCCCTGAGCCCCCCTTAGCTAGGATAGAAATATTTTTCCATTTATATCAAGCTTGAAAATTATTTCTACCATACCTATTGTAAATATAGTCTCTTGTAAAAGAACTATGTTAGATTCTAAGCTATCTAGTTGATGGTTAATTTCAAGACATGATTCTCATCTTGATCATGGGGAGCTTCCTACTCCCTTCATCATAAGATTTTTCACAAGCACCTTTTGACACTTGGTAATTGTCTCTAATGGATTGTTCTCCTTTCCACTTTGTCTAGAAAGTGGGTTTCTAGTCTTAGAGATTGGAATTGACTGAGATCCTATGGAGCCCTTTGGTCGCGCCCACAAAAGGATATGAAAATCACAATAAAACCTTTCCTGGGAATTGGGCATTCCAACAAGTGACCAATATCTCTCTTTGTAGACGTTCATTTACTTGTCAAACCAGGGGACGTATACTTTAAATGGCGCAACAAAATATATGCACTAGGAACTCATTTTGGTCAAATCTTAGCAGAAATACATACTGGAAAGAAATTCTACCTACGCTACAGGAAGGTAATGCAAAGCTCTTTAACTCAACTATGATTTGATTAAAACAGAAACCATGATAACTACAACTCAAACACAAACTATGAACTGGCCTTATGCTGCAGGAGCAATGTAAAGCTGAGTTTGTATAAAAACTTTAAAGATGAAAGCAAACTGAAGCTTAACAGGAAAGAACAACTAACTAACTAGCTATAGATACCTACTAAGTGGCCCCCCTTAGCAAGCATCTCCTGATTACGTAGATGCTAAACTCAGAACTTCATTGAACTTTATTCATAAAAATAGAATGATATACGTTATTTTGTTGATATGGAAACTAACAACAAACTCTGTCTCTGGTTAAACAGATTCTATCTTTCATTATCATATTGATTCTTACATGACATCTACTACTCTGATTCTATCTTCTTCTAACTCTCTTCTCGCGCAGGAGGAGAACTTTATTTAAAAACAGGAGAGCAACTAACTAACTAACTAACCCCATCGAAGAAAGATGTGGAAGTAAAATATATTCCCGAATCAAGGAACAAACTTCATAAATGAATTTATGCGTTCAACCCGATCCAGAGAGAATCTAGCGCTCCACTCTCTGTCATTAAAATTCTTTCCCATGGTTTCGGTCAAAGAGTCTTCGCCGGAGCTTCCTCGAAGTCGTGCAGGAAATGGACTTTACTGCAAGGCCAAGATTGGCTGCGCTTGACTCGATTGTTCTTCAACAACCTGCGAAACAAAAGGTAATAGGCAACAGAAAAGGCGTATGACACATACACGATATCTATTCATTAATCACACATTTTAAATCTACTTCATCATTCAAAAACTGTATATGATATATCAGTCATTTTAGGGAGTCAACAGGGCAATAAATGCAATCAAGTCAATACAATGAGCTATAGGAATATAAGAGTCTCTTGCTACAGGATATCCCAAAAAGGTTTCAACAAGGTCTGAACATCCATGAAATAACAAAAGTAAAGGCATTTAAAAGTTTATCATAAAATCCAAATTATGAGCATATTTTAAGCTCATCACTACCCCCTACTTGGTTCAATGCTGGTCCTCCAGCATTAACTTTCCTAGTGGTTTCTCTAAAGTCGGTGGTTGCTACATGACTCTGAAATGGATTTTTAAACTTGTAATAAAATCCTCTGAAATCTCAGCATTTTTCATATCTTTGGTCTTCTAATTCATTGTTAAGATTTATAGCCTGGTGAGAATAAAGTGGCCACATTAGCACAGGGGGTCTGAATGTCAGCGGCAACCACAGTTCAAATCTTTTTTGAAGTCCCAATTGAATATATCTGCTGGTTCGTTTGAGAGCTGCTATGAAATTTAAGAGACCATGCGGTTCTGACTTTCTTAACCCAACAGTTAACCTTTCCCATCTTTTCTCACTTCTGGTGAATGCTAATTTCCAAAATGAATATTGTTGTGCTTGGAATTCATCATATACTTGTTTTCTGATATCAAATATTTTCTCTCTTGCTGAAACATTATTAATACCATATGTCAGAGCAAACCAATCTTTCAACATTGCATGGGGGTTTGAACTTTGAGAACGTAATAGAACAGGCTCTGTTTTCTCAGCTTCCTCATATGTTTCCCACTGCCTGCCATAATTCACCTCATTTGCTGCCCATGACATAAATGCTCTCAAATGAACATCACCAATATATAGAAGAGGATTCCATTCTGCTTCAAATGATATTAAAAAGCCATGCAAATAGAATTCATAGAGAGAATTCCTTAACCAGTTAGGGGCTGCCTGGTATGCTTCATAGAATTCCTTGGCAGTATGAATTATAGAATCTTGATTTTTGGAAATTCTCATCAATTGGAACCATAAAAACTATTCTTTAAGGCATGGAGCATAAACTCTGGGTGGTGGTCTACATTTCGTCCATTTTTGCTTTCAACTCAGCAATTTCCTACTTCTGACTTTCAATTTTCTTTTTCAATTTCTTCTTTTCTATTTCCCATAGACTTTGTTGCATGTCAGTTTGGGCTATGTATCGGAAAGTCAGGGTTTGCAATGTAACCGTTTTCCAATTAGCTTTAACATATTCCCGAAACTCCATTAAAAACGTTCTCTTATACACAATAATGGCTTTACAAATTGCAGGATGAAATACAACTTCACTAGGCACATTCAATTGTTCAGTTTGTTCTTGCTCTTGCTGCAAGATAAATTCTTCTTGTTCCTATGGTGGAGAAGTCTGTGCTTCCTCCGAAAATTGCATAGCAGCAGTAGCCAAATCATCAAGATTTGGTAACCCTTGCTCATTATGCCCTGTTTCTTTTGTCTCAACTTGTTCCTTTTCAAGAACGAACGAACTCTGGGCAGCATTTTCGGACACATTCTGAGAAACATTAAATTCAAACTCAACAGACCCTTCTGAAATTACAATCACCTCTGGTTGCGGTGAAGCATGGGAGGTCTTAGATTGTTTCCTTGCGGAAACCCTTCTTGGCATTGATGCGGCTACAGGAGGTGTTCCGGTAGCTTTCCTCTTCCTTGTTTGTTTAGAGGCCCTTGCCCTACCAGAGGATGACGGTGAACTAGTAATAGCAACAGGCGTTGCTGTAAGAGAAACGGCTGTAGGAGAAGATGCTGTAGGAGAAGGGCATTGCCTTTTCTGAGAACGAGGGTCAGATTCTGGGGACCTTTCTGCCTTTATTTTTCCTTTCTCTCTCGTAGTGGCAAACCTAGTTTGTACGCTAGTAGAGGATTCAGGTGCGAAAGCTGCAGGACTAGGTGCTACAGGAGTAGATGACCCTTACCCTATTTTACTGGTAGATGCAATTTCTTTCTTCTTTTTTTGAGGCCGTGGGGTAAGTACCTTAGGGGTTGTGGGATTTGCAAACTCTTTTGGGCAACAAATTGTTGCCAGGAGAGAGGTGAGACATCCCTTAAAGACCACTCAATCAGTAATTTAATAAGGCTATGATGAGCGACAGAATTATCTTTCCCGTGTTGAGTTCCATGGGTATTGTGTTCTAAAAATTTTAACAAGAAATTCGGAACATTTATAACTAACCCATGCCTCATATGGCTCAATAATTTAAAATGATGAGAATGTAGATAGGAAAAATGGCCTTCATAGGTCAAATACCTGATTATGTAAGTAGCATACTCTGAATAAGGAGGAGGCAATGATACGCGCTTGCATCCCTACTTGGAAACTTCCAGAGGTCCATCAGTAGGCATTGAAAACTCAGCCCTTGCAGCTGCAGCGTCTGAAGAAAAGTTTTCTCCAACGGCTGGAAGCCCAGTTACTTCTGCAATTCTATTTTCGGTTGCAACAACCGTTAGACCCCATACGGTGACTTCCCCTTCAGAAAGGGTTCTCAGAAATTCTCCAGCAGCCTCCTCATCAAAATCATTTAAGCTCAAGAAATAATTTAACCATCCATAGAGGCTGAATGTGTGGACTGTTTGCGGATTTTGCAATAACATTTCATGAGCTATAGGCTCATGTTGCACCAACTGACCACCCATGTTTGTGGTTTTCCTTTAGCTGAACTTAATTCCTTGCTGAAGATTCAAATTCTCTGCTTCCCTTTCTGCTTTGGTTTTTCTTCTTTCATGCTGTCACATTTCTTTCTTTCTCTTCCAAAAATAAACTTTTTGAACAAGCAGTCTTAATCATGATTATGCAATAAAGAAAGACATGCGATCATAGTTGGAAAGTACCAGAAAAGTATTAAAGAAAGATTATTCTGCAGTTATGGCAGCGACAAAAAGACAGGTTTTAAAAGATGGATTACCCCACCCCTTACTTAAAATATGACATGTGTCCTCACATGTCGTAAGGAACAGGTAGAGATTCGGGTAATAATGACTGGTACATGCATAGCAGTAAATGAATAGAATGAAATAAATCAAATATGCGATAAGAAAAGATATGGCGTACCTTTGATAATTGCACGTACGTGTGAAGAAAGATGACGACATCTACATGGATTGACAAGTGAGAAAGATATCTTAATTAAGTCTGATGCGGATGGATGATGTGGATGGGTGAAATGGGCGGATGAAATGAATAGATGAAATGAATGGATGGAAGTTAAAGAAGTGAAATGGGGGCGATAAATGAGAATGGAGAAAAAGGGGTTTCCTTTTCTTTTAAAAAAAAAAAAAAAAAGGAAAACCTTTATTATGGGCATGCTTTTTGAAAATTATGGTAACGCTGCAGGAGAAAGGCTAAAGCCTTCGGCTACAGGAAGAGTAGCTTGAGGAACCCGAATGAACTGCTACATGAATTCTTTCTTGGAGACTGGTTTGTGGTATAACCAGAGTCGGTGGCCATTCACTAGCAATTTGAAGCGCATTGGGTCTATTGTTACCAGCTATACAGCTCCATTGTTGAACACATTTTTAACTTTATAAGGGCCAAGCCAGCGTGTTGTGAGCTTACCTTGGTTTTCTTGATATCTGGAATCATATAACAGAGCCCAATCTCCAGCAGAAAATTTTCTGGTTTTGATGTGCTGATCATGCCATTTCTTTCTTTGTTGTTGGATTGCTTCTATATGCTGCAGGACGGCTTTTCTCATTTCGTCCAAAGCATTAAGCTGCAGGAGATGGTCCTTCTGTGCTTCAGATATGTCTATATTGAGTTCAAGAGCTGTCCTCAAAGTTTTGTGTTCAAATTCTATGGGTAACATTGTTGTTTTCCCATAAAGCAGCTCAAAAGGTGTAAACCCAGTTGTTGCTTTCCATGTAGTTCTGTAAGCCCAAACTACTTCAGGAAGCTATTGTTCCAATCTTTTCTATGGATCTACACTGTCTTTGTGAGGATCACCTTAATTTCTCTGTTTGTTACCTCTGCCTGACCATTGGCTTGAGGGTGATGAGGGTTGGACTTCCTATGTTTGATTTAATAGTCATTCATTAATGCAGTGATCAGATTCGACGTAAACTGAGCTCCTTGATCGATTACAAGCTCTCTGGGAACCCCAAATCTTGTAAAAATTTATTCATACAGAAACTCAGCAACTTTGTTATCTTGTGTATGAGTCATAGCTATTACCTCGACCCATTTTGTTATATAGTCCGTGCAAACTAGAATGTATGACTTTCCATTTGATGGTGGATCAATTGGCCCTACAAAATCCATCCCCCATTTATCAAAAGGGGTGACTATTATCTGCGGATATAGTGGCATTTCATCGGACTTAGATGGTCTTCCCATACGCTGACATCTATCACATTTTCTTGTATAGGCCACAACATCCTTATGTAATGTTGGCCAGTAGTACCCTGTTGTAAGAACTTTCATTGATGTTCTTTTTGCTGCAAAATGTCCTCCACATGGTTCATCATGGCAAGCATGCAATATGTTATAAGTTTCATCTTCTCTTACACATCTTCACATTACTTGATCAGGTCCAGTATAAAAAAAACTATTTGCAATCCAGAAAAAGTTAAAACTTTTCTTGATTAACAATTTCTTTTCTTTTGGAGAAAAGTGGTTTGGTATTCTATTTGCTGCTAGATAATTGGCAATGTCTGCATACCTAGGTATATGTGCAGTGATGGAAAACAAGTGTTCATCTGGGAACCTATCATCAATGATCTCATGTTCAACAGGTGCAGCTGATTGAAGTCTTGATAAAAAGTCAGCTACAACATTAGCTCTCTCTGGTTTGTCAATTATGGAAATGTCAAACTCTTATAACAACAGGAGCCAACATGCCAACCTACCAAAGATGGTAGGTTTGTTCATCAGATACTTTATTGCTGCATGGTCAGTATGGATGAATATCTGATAACTTGTGACATAATGCCTAAATTTATTCAAAGCATACACTACTGCAAGCAACTCCTTTTCTGTGATAGTATAGTTGAGCTCAGGACCTTGAAGGTTCTTGCTGATAAAGTAAATAGCATGTTCAACTGAATTTTCTTTTTGATTCAGAACTGCTCCTATGCCAAAGTCAGAAACATCAGCATGTATGTGAAAAGGCAAATTCCATAATGGACCTTGAAGAACAGGGGCTTTAGTAAGCAAGTCCTTTAATTGTAGGAAGGATTTTTCACAGGCCTCTGTCCACTTAAATTGGGAATCCTTTGTTAACAAAGCATAAAGTGGACTAGCAATTTTACTGAAGTTTTTTATAAACCTTCTATAATACCCTGCATGACCAAGAAAACTTCTAACATCTTTCTGTTTTGCAGGAGTTTGTAAATTCTGAATCACTTCAATTTTAGCAGGGTCGACCTGAATTCCATTCTTTGAAACATGATGACCTAGAACAATACCTTCTTCCATCATTAGAAAACACTTCTCACTGTTTAGAGACAAATTTTGCTCTCTACACCTTTTCAATACTTTTTCTAAATTTACCAGTGCTTCTTCAAATGTGACTCCATAGGCAGTGAAATCATCCATGTAAATCTCCATACATTCATGAGATATATCAGCAAAGATACTAATTATTGCTCTTTGAAATGTTGCTGGCACATTGAATAGGCCAAAAGGCAAGACCAAATAAGCAAATGTTCCCCATGGACAGGTAAAAGTGGTCTTATCTTAATCTTCAGGGGCAATTTTTATCTGATTGTACCCACTGTAACCATCCAAAAAGGAAAAATATCTTTTGTCAGATAGTGAGTCTAGTACTTGATCTACAAAAGGTAGTGGAAAGTGATCTTTTTTAATGACACTGTTCAATTCTTTGTAATCTACACATACTCTCCATTTTCCACCTTTCTTGGGGACAATGACTAAGGGAGAAACCCATTGACTGTCAGAGATTGGATAAATAAAACCAGCATCAAGCAACTTTTGAAGCTCACTTTTAACTATTTCTCTAAGTGTTGGATTTACTCTTCTTTGAGGTTGTCTAATTGGTGAACAATCTTCTTTGATATATATCCTATGAGTATAAACTCGAGGATCTATTCCTTGCATGTCCCCATATTCCCATGCAAAAGCTCTATGCTGTTCTTGTAGCATTTTTAATAGGTCAGGTTGTTGAGACTATGACAGCTTGTTATTGATATTTAAACAATGACCTTGAGACAATTCTATCCACTCCATGAGATTACTCATAGAGTCTACAGGGAATGTTTGTACCTCTTGTGGAAGCAAATTATGAAAAATCTTTGGAAGTTTAGGTAGTGAATTTTTAGAATCTGGTTGCTGCAGGAAACATTGTAAATGAGTATTATTTGGACCAGATGAACTACCCGTATCAGAGTTGTACTGTAGAATCTGAAACAGTAAGGCATCTTCACTCTAAAGTTGTGAGAATGGGTCATTTTGAATCATCATTAATTGAGCCAAAGAATTGGCTTCTTCAATTTCCTCCCCCCACATCTAGCCAAACAGGTTGGGACAAATCTGGCTGAGGTCTAGCAAGCGAATACAGAGCCAATTTCTTTGTGGACTGCCCATCAAAAATGGTCATATCTCCATAACGACATCTTATAAAAGCATCAACAGTTGCTAACCATGGTCTACCAAGAATAACTGGATACCCTCCTAAAGTTTCCTTAACTAATAATATTGTGAAATCAGTAGGATACTCCCAAGATTCAAGAATGACAATTACATCTTCTACTATCCCATCAGGTTTAACTGTGGAGCTATCTGCAAGCTGCAGAACTGTGGGTGTAGAACTAATGTTTGAAATGTTCAGGGAGTCCATAGTATGCTTTGTCATGACATTAATGGCAACACCTAAATCAATCAAAACATTTTTTACAACTTGGCAATTTACATTTATCTACACTACAGGACTTCCAGGGTCAATATACTTTGGAATAACTACATTTCCGAACATTATATCAGCCAATTTCCCTAATACATGAATTGTTTGAGGGTCCTTTTTCTTTCATCCAGGCTTCTTCAAACAGGCTTCTTTAATAGCTTTTCCAAAAATAGGAATATCTTTAATAACCTGAAATAAAGGAATTTGAATCTGCACATTTTTGAGCTGATCCATAATGTCAAAAGTGGGTTGTTTCATGGGTTTCTTATTATTGGGATTGGGAAACGACTGGGCAAGCATAGGCATTCGTTTTGGAGGTCCAAGATTTGTGGCAGTTACTGTAGGAAGCAGCATAAGGACTTGTGGTTTTGGCTGTGGAAGCTGTAGGAATCCAGAGGACTAGTTTTGCCATTGCTGAGGGCCTCGCCATTGAGAATTTTGCTGCCAATTTCCTGAAGGTGGGGTCCATTGCCCCTGTGGCTGCTGCCATCCTCCTTGAGGGGATTGCCATTGCTGGTTCTGATAATTAGGCCAATTTGGTGAGACCATTGGTGGTCCATATGCATGTTGCCATTGGTTATTATATCCAGAATAAGAATTACCAAAAGTTAAAGGGTCTTGAGGCATACCTTGTCTTTGGGCCCATGGTCTCCTTTGTGCAACAAAGAACACTTGATCATCATCTCCTTCTACTAGCTTGAAGTTAGTAGGTAGTTGTTTAGCTTCCAAATTAGCCACCATCTTGCATTTGCAGTCACGCTTCTTTTGTCTGCAGTGTGGATAGAACTCGATCAAAACTGTGTCAGCCTCCTCATGTTTCTTTCGAGCTTGCATAGTGTCCAGTTGCATAGCCATATTATTAATGATGTCCTGCTTGAAGTCAGATAGCAAATTTGTTATCTCCATTCAGGAAACTCCACTAGAAAAAGACTTCCCTATTGTAGCATGATGGCCTTGACCTTTCTTAACTATTGCTCGAGAGTAGTTAAGACATATTTTCTTTATATCATCCCAAGGCACTTGGGTTATATCACCTCCTCCTATCAGGTCCAGGGCATCTATACAAGCATCACTGATTCCCTTTAGAAACAACAGTTTCTGAGAGTCCTCATTGAGAGTATGGTTTGAGTTCCTCTGTAATGAAAACAAGAATCTGCAAATATAATCTTCCAGACTTTCATCGTCCTTTTGCTGAATTCAGAATATGTCATCACCTTTGCTGGCGCTCTTACAATATTCCTTATACTTTTCAAGGAATTTCATCTACATGACCTCCCAACTATCGACTACACCTCTTCCCAAACTCATGAACCATCTGAGAGCTCCTTCCTTCAAAGTGGAAGGAAATAACTTCAGTTTATGAGTGTCTGTGTTGTAGTCATAATTGTGGTAGAGGACATCAAATTCAAACAGAAAGGTTTATGGGTCCTTTGTGACCAGGCCATAAAAATTTGGAAGAAAAGAAGAGGGAATGTTTTTAAGATTGTTAGTATCTCTCTAGGGAACAATGGGAAACTCAAATGCAGGAGGTGGATTATTAGGTGGATTATTTGCCATGTTTGGTTGCTGGAATAACACAGCGAATGGATTTTCCTTAGGTTCATTGTCAGCTGGGTCAAATGGTAGTTCAATAAATAGAGTTTTAGGGAGGAACCTTCCCAGGGCGTCTCTTCTTCTTCTATGCATGCAATATAATGAATACCGGCTTGAAGGATCTAGAAAATTTTACTAACAAGCTAAACTAATGCCAAAAATGACTTCTGATAAACTCCTAGCTAGACACCATCCCCGGCAACGGTGACAAAAATAGTCGCGCCCACAAAAGGATATGAAAATCACAGTAAAACCTTTCCTGGGAATTGGGCATTCCAACAAGTGACCAATATCTCTCTCTGTAGACGTTCATTTACTTGTCAAACCAGGGGATGTATACTTTAAATGGCGCAGCAAAATATATGCACTAGGAACTCATTTTGGTCAAATCTTAGCGGAAACACATACTGGAAAGAAATTCTACCTACGCTACAGGAAGGTAATGCAAAGCTCTTTAACTCAACTATGATTTGATTAAAATAGAAACCATGATAACTACAACTGAAACACAAACTATGAACTAGCCTTATGCTGCAGGAACAGGCACAGTGATGGATTCCTTGTGCTGCAGGAGCAATGTAAAGCTGAGTTTGTATAAAAACTTTAAAGATGAAAGCAAACTGAAGCTTAACAAGAAAGAACAACTAACTAACTAGCTACAGATACCTACTAAGTGGGCCCCCTTAGCAAACATCTCCTGATTACACAGATGTTAAACTCAGAACTTCATTGAACTTTATTCATAAAAACAGAATGATATACATTATTTTGTTGATATGGAAACTAACAACAAACTCTGTCTCTGGTTAAACAAATTCTGTCTTTCATTATCATATTGATTCTTACATGACATCTACTACTCTGATTCTATCTTCTTCTAGGAGGAGAACTTTATTTAAAAACAGGAGAGCAACTAACTAACTAACTAACCCCATCAAAGAAAGACGTGGATGTAAAATATATCCCCGAATCAAGGAACAAACTTCATAAATGAATTTATGCGTTCAACCCGATCCAGAGAGAATCTAGCGCTCCACTCTTTGTCATTAAAATTATTTCCCATGGTTTCGGTCAAAGATTCTTCATCGGAGCTTCCTCGAAGTTGTGCAGGAAATGGACTTTACTGCAAGGCTGAGATTGGCTACGCTTGACTCGATCGTTCTTCAACAACTTGCAAAACAAAAGGTAACAGGCAATAGAAAAGGCGTATGACACATACACGATATCTATTCATTAATCAACCATTTTAAATCTACTTCATCATTCAAAAATTGTATACGATATATCAGTCATTTTAGGGAGTCAACGGGGCAATAAATGCAATCAAGTCAACACAATGAGCTGTAGGAATATAAGAGTCTCTTGCTACAGGATATCCCAAAAAGGTTTCAACAAGGTCTGAACATCCATGAAATAACAAAAGTAAAGGCATTTAAAAGTTTATCATAACATCCAAATTATGAGCATATTTTAAGCTCATCACCCTTTTCCAATATTCTTGAGGATTTTCTATGCTCAAATTTTAAACTTTATGCTAGTGTCAGTTGTATACCAGCTACAATCTCTTGTTTTGTAGAGGCTTGCCCCTCTTTGTTTTTGGCATGGTTAAAATCTCTCCTTTACTTTCTAATTGTGTTATGGGAAGAAGGGCATTAGGATCATCCTCTTCATGCATAACTTCATCTTCTATTTCCTCAATCAAGCCATCTTGAGCCTTCTCATAATAGTTTTGGATAAAAGTCCCCATTTCTTTTGTTGTATCTTGGTTTGACTCATTTGGGATCAAGAGCTCTTTAGGTATCCTTTGCTAGTCTACCCTAGTACTATCTATTTGTACTAAAGTATCCTTGCCATACAATGTTTTTTGCTCTATGACATATAGTGTAAGGATCAGCTCATAATTTTTAAGTAAGTTTTCTCTATCCTTAACTATTGAGTCCAAAAAATCATTGATCTTGTCAACAAGTTGGTGATCTACAAAAGAGCCTTTGACTTGTGAAGATTTTTGAACCCCCCAATGACAAAAAGGTCTTTGTTAGTTTGTAGTCTAGCTCCACCCACACATCTTCATCCATAATGTTTTTAGTTTCTAGGGTCTGAGTTACATTGGGGGGCTTTGGGGTGAGCCATGTGTTTTCAACAAAATTCATGTCATCAAGAACATCATTGACCTTGTTAGACCCATGAAGAACCTTTATATATCCATATCTGAAATCTACATTTGAAGTTGTAGAAGAGACTAGAGATCAATTTTGTGAGTCTAAGGCTAGACCATTTTCATTTATGACTAAGTGATTGTGTTCATATAATAGATTGAGATCTTTTCAATGGAGATAATTTAACATAGCAAACAAAGTATCATTAACTAATATTGGGTTGAGAGACTTTTTCTACTAGAACATTTTGTTTCCAAGTACCATTCCCTAATATGAGATTGATACATCTAGGAAGATTGTCAAAATCATTAACTATGACACCCATTTTTATTAGCAGTTTTCCACTAGTGAAAAATAGCCAATGCCTTTGGAAAGAACCCAAAAGACTACCAATTTTTTGCAGGATACTAGGGTTTGAGAACTCTAGAGGAAAGTAGTGAGCACTGAGAAATTCATGCTAGAACAAAACATATTGATGTATAATTTCATTTCGTTCATGATATGGTGGAAGATGGAAAGGTGAAGTTGGAGAAAGTCTATATTTTGGTGAATGTTGTAGATGCACTAATGAAGCCAGTGACCACTAAGAATTTTAGATGGTGTGCTAGTTATATGGGCCTTGGGGCCTTGAGAAGCTAGTCAATTTTTAACTCTTGATAGGTCTTCAACAAGTTGGAGAATTTTGGGATCAAGGTGTCTCAACCTTAGAGTCCAAACATGTTTATTTATTGCACTCACTTTTGAAGTCCAAAAATTAGGGGACTAATGTCATAGGTTGCTATGTTGAAACTATGACAATTTCTTTTATTTACTATGATAGTTACTAGTTTGGTGGAAGAGTCATGAAGATTTATTATTAAATTTATATTTATGTGGGAATTCACTTTTAACAAGTAGTGTGAGGTAGGTGTTGCATAGAAAAAGGTGACTGTTATCGATGTATTATGCACTATTGCACTGGAATTTTCTATGTGCAATGGGTCATGGGGTAAGTGCACCAAGATGGTGAACAAAAAGGGGGGTATAATTGCCAACTTTTTTTCTTCTGGAAACAGGTGAACCTTAACCTCAAAGAGATATTTGAAGGTCATGGAGTAGAAACTAGGAGTTGAGAAAAGAATAAGAATTTTAGTGCTCTGAATCTAGTTTCTAAAATACTAAAGTTTTTTAAAATTGGATAAGATTAAGAGGGTCAAACCTCTTGCGCACCAAAAAATTGTTCCTGATTTTTTCAAAAAAATATAACATAGTTGTTTTCGTGCGCTGCACAAAATATATAGTTAGATTTAGTATTTTACAAAACCCTTTGGTAGGATGATAGGTAAGAGTGAGATCTAGAAGTTGCATATTTTTTTGTAATTTTCTATTGATTATTTTTTTTTTATGATTTTTTGAGGTGACTGCATCTTAAAAATTTGGTATCTGTTCATGCACTGGGCATAACTTGCATCAAAATAATCGAAAATGTAAAAAAAATTTTTAAAGTGTATAGAATCTAGTGTAGAACAATAATATGTAATTTATTTTAAATTTGGTCAAGTATATCAAAATTTATTAAAAAAATGGTAGACATATGTTTGTGAGGACTGTCAAGGCACTGATAAAGAAAATTAAAGTTTACTATGCTAATGTTGTCCAAAAATAGAAAAAATTATATGGTCATAAAACTGAGAAGATGTGTGAGATTATGGTGGTAATTTTAGAGATACCCACTTGATCATTTGTAAACTTGATACAAAATGGGGGGAAAATGGGCTTGCAAACCTTAGGGTCATTTTCCAACCCTCTTACCAAGTAAAAACCCACACACGTTTTGAAAAACAAGAAGTACTATTCACAGTTCTACATAACCCGCACGGGTTTTGAAAAACAAAAAGTACTATTCATAGTTCTTCATAACCCGTATGGGTTATGTAGAACTTAAACCATTATTTTGTGTTTCACAAAACCTATACGGGTCATGAAGACATAATAATGTATGCTTGTAAACTTAGCATTTACTACACATATGTATAGACATACATACATAATATGTGTTTAATTATGTATATATGCATATCTATAGTTATATATACATATATTTATATAGATATATGTATATATGTTTGTATACATGCATGTCTCTCTTCTTTTCCTCTCTCTCTCGTATTCCTTCCCCCTCACACTTCTCTCTCTACCAAGTCTCTCACCCTTTTCTCCTTCTCGTTCTCTCTCTACCTTATGTCTCTCTCACTCTCCTCCTTCTCCTGCTCTCTCTCTCTCTCTCTCTCTCTCTCTCTCTCTCTCTCTCTCTCTCTCTCGCGTTATCCTATCCTATTCTCACCCTCTCCCCCTTCTCTCTCTTTCTCTACCCCTCGCTCTCCCCCCTCTCCCTCCCCCTCTCATTATCTTATCCTATTCTCTCTCTCCCCCTTCCCCTCTCTCTCTCCTTTTCCCTCTCTCTCTCTCTCTCTCTCTCTCTCTCCCCCTCCCTCTATTTTTCCCAATCTCCCTCTCCCCCTCTCCTTTTCCCAATCTCCCTCTCTCTCCTTGTCTCCCTCTCCCACTATCCTTTTCCTAATCTCCCTCTCTCTCCCTCTCCCTCCATCCCCCTCTCCTTATCCTACTCTCTCTCTCTCTCTCTCTCTCTCTCTCTCTCTCTCTCTCTCTCTCTATCTCTGTCTCTCTCTCTGTGTCTCTCTCTGTGTCTCTGTCTCTGTCTCTATCTCTCTCCCTCTCTTTATCTTATTCTCCCCATCTCCGCTATCCCTCTCCCTCTCTTTATCTTATTCTCCCCATCTCTGCCCTCCCTTTGCCTCTCTCCCCCTCTCTCTCCCTCCCCCTCTTCTTATCCTATTCTCTCCCTCTCTTCCTATGTCCTATTCTCTCTCTCTCCCTCCCTCTTTCTCTCTCCTTATCCTATTCTCTTCATCTCTTCCTATCCACTATTCTCTCTCTCTCTCCCTCTTTCTCTCTCCTTATCCTATTCTCTCTATCTCTTCCTATCCACTATTCTCTCTCTCTCTCTCTATCTCTCCCTCTTTCTCTCTCCTTATCCTATTCTCTCCCTCTCTTCCTATCCACTATTCTCTCTCTCTCTCTCTCATCTCTCTCTCTCTCTCTCTCTCTCTCTCTCTCCCTCTCTCTCTCCCTCTCCTTTTTCCAATCTCCCTCTCTCTCTTGATCTCCCCCTCTCCTTTTCCTAATCTCCCTCTATCTCCCTCTCTCTCTCCCCCTCTCCTTTTCCTAATCTCCTTCTCTCTCCCTCTTCCCCTCTTCTTTTCCTAATATCTCTCTCTCTCTCTCTCTCTCTCTCTCTCTCCATTCTCTTTGTTTCCCTATCTCTCTCCCCCTCTTCCTATCCCCTTCTCTCTCTGTCTCTAACTCTCTCTCTCTCTCTCTCTCTCTCTCTCTCCCTCCCCCTCTCCTTATCCTATTCTATCTTTCTCTTCCTACCCCCTACTCTCTCTCTCTCTTTCTCTCCTTCTCTTAATCCTATTCTCACCCTCTCTCTCTCTCCACTTCCTATTTGGTTCCTAGTTCTACATAACCCATATGAGTTATGCAAAAATAAGGCCAAATCTTCTAGTTCTGCATAACCCACAAGTTTCTAAAAAATATAATGTACGGGTTTTGAGGAACTTTTGAATTTTTATTATAAAATATAATGTTCCTCAAAACCTATATGGGTTTTGAGGAAATTTTTATTTTTTTAATTTTTTTGGTTAGGCTTGGTGTTACCAAGCCTATAACATTTTTGAATTTCCAGAACATGCATGGGTTATGAAAATTTTCAATTTTCTTTTGCATGTGGCCACTTTTCTCTTCACCATCTTGGTGCACTTACCCCATGGGTTTAGCAATCTGTATTCTATGACACAACACATCTCTTTTATGTTAGATTTGGTTTTGGAAACCATGGATTCTTTTTTCTTTGTGTTGATCTCTATAAATATGTTCCTTGTTTGTGTATTTTGTATGATAGGTTGAATATCTTCTAAGAAGCTTTGATGTGCCAAATATTCTCTAGAATTCTCTGCTACCACATTTACTCCTATACAACATTAGCTCGAGGAATTATAGTTTAAGTGTTGGTGTTCCTAATATTATAATTGAGTCTCATTTTTGGAGTGTGGGTTTTCTCCCAAACGGTTTTGCTACATAAATCTGGTGTTGTGGTTTTATTGGTTTAAATATGATGTTATGTGTTTATCTAATCTACAATAGTTGAAGAGTTTCTAAAAATATTCTGCATCATCTCTTCTATTAGTTTTAGGGCTTGGAAGTTTTATTCTACACTTTGACTTCCTTTCAATTGCTTTGATAAGAAGATTCTTTGGTAAGTATTCTAACAACAAAATGGTGAGGAAGTGGGTAGCCTCTAAATGACCCATTAAATATAAATTCTCATTTTTTGGCGTGTCTCATAGGTTTGTTCTACCTTGTTATTTGTAAATAGCATCCTAATTTAAATCCTTAAGAGGGTCTCTCTATTTTTATTCCCACCTAGCTGAGAATCTTGATGCTAAGTTTGGAATTTTGGGATGAGGAGATTATTGTTTGGATAGCCAACTCCTTTGACTAGTTTCTCTCTTGATATTGCGCTGAATTTATGTGTGCTTGATTGTATTTCAATATTGATCTACATAAATTATGTCCTAATTCTATTATATTGGACTCTAGACTCAGAAAAAGGACTCAAAATAATTGTGTATGAGAAATTAGCCCTATATTACTAGAATTGTTCTTCCATTGGCCACCTCCTCAATGTGTGTCCTAAAGGTAGATTGATAAATTCAAGCCTAGTTATCCTTGAAGAATAAGGCCCCATTGATCACCCAAATTGATCTCTTTGGTTCCAATTCTCTTGGTCATTTAATGGATCTAACTAGTGTGGAGCTAGTTCATGGGGTCCCCTCTATTGAAAGTGTATGCAGGAAAAGTGGTGCAATGGAACAAAATTTTATGAAATCTTGACTAGCTCACACACCAATGGGACTCTTGGTGCAAGTTATGGAGCTATATGGAATAGCTCAACTTCCCAAGGGATGTTCCATTGTTCTCTATCTCACAAGACCCCTCAAGCCAATGCCTTTTCTCTCAGATCACTGAGCAAAGTGACTTAGGGATGACAATCATGAGAATGAGGGATGTTTTGATAAATATAACATGAATGTAATCCTAATGTGTGTGATTCTAATAAAAAGATGAACTAAAATAGCATGCATATGATGATAAGATGAAAGGATTAGTAACAAGACTATCCTTGCATATCACACTAGTCTACAATGATTATAAATAAAGATGTTATGCTTATTTCTTTCAAAGAGAGGCTAAATGCTAGATAAAGATTATTTAGATGCTTAGTAAAATGTCTATAATTTTGATGTTAAAGACTTGGATATGAAATGGAGGAATGAGAGTTCTATTTATAGGAAAAATAGGGCAATGGATGGTCAAGATTGGATAATCTTATCAAGGGTCAGGATTGAAAGCTATCAATCCATGTTTACAATTCTCATCAATGAAATGGTGACAATTGTCAACAAAAGACTACTTGAGAGGAGATGTAAGAAGAATTAAATTCTTGAGAAGACCTCATGGTTACCCTAGAAGGTAAGGGTTAACGTTAGGTTAAGATTACCCATTGGATAAAGCTTTTACCCGAAGGATTAACTCTTGTGCAAAGGTTAATGGGATAAATAAGGGTAAAGCCATGAATGCTTGATGAGACCCCTGGGTTAGATGAAGGTTGAGTTAGGAAAAAACTCTCTAACCATTCCAAAAAGTGTTAGTTAACCATTAATGGCTTGGAAGACTTTGGGGACAAATTTGAAAGAGTCCTTCCAAATTTGGGGGAACTCAACAAGTTAGCTTGTTGAAGACATAAAGGCTTTAATGCCTTTGGAAGACTTTCCTCCAAATTTGAGAAGTGACATCCCCAAATTTAGGGAAAGGGATAATTGAAGGGTTTAGGCTAATTGATTAGGATTAGATGAGTTCTAGAAGAATCTAGAAAGAGGGTTAGGAGGCAAGTGGGTGATGTAGGAGAATGCAAGTGGATGGAGGGTAATTTTAATTAAAATAAATTGCTTTGTTTCAACAAAATAGATGCAAGTGGGGATTTAAATAAATTAGATTTATTTATTTGAAGTGAACAATTTAATTAAATGTAAATTTAATTAAAAGGAGAGAAAAGGGATTTAATTAAATAAAATGATTTATTTAATTAAATGACATGAAAGGCTTAGGTGAATTTAAATAAATAAATTGAATTATTTATTTAATCAGATAGAGGAATGTGGATGATTTAATTAAATTAAATTTAACTAAAGAGAGGAATGAGAATAAAATGAACATTAAATATTCATTTAAGAAAGTGGTCATTTTTATACGTCTACATTTTGCTCCTCTTTGAAGTGACGTGTGTGCACATGTTGATTCAAAGAAAATTGATGTGTCGCCAAAATTTGATCGGTGTGATGTTGCATGTCGAGGTGTTGATGTCGCTCCCTAGATTTGATAAATGGTATTGATAATGCCCCCTCGAGAGATGAATCAAAAAAATTGAAAATTTGGGTGCTGTTGATAATTTTTGTAGATTTGATCACATTTTAAAATTTCATCTATGTTTAATGTGTGCCAATTGATTCATCTCTTGATAATGATGTTTGCTAGGGTTACAAGCAAGAGCACAAGAAAAATACATGCCTCGTCTACTAACCCTAATTTCCTTTTACCCTATAAAAAGGTCAAAAGTGATTTTATTTGTATCGTTTGTGCTTTTTGACTTTTGGAGATAATGACATTTAGAGACTGACAAAATATCAGTTCCCTATGCTTTGCATCGATTTGAGCACATTCGTCAATACCGAAGGCCCGCCACATATGGTCCACCTGTAAGTCATTTAAATTTTGCCCCTTTTGCTTTTTGTTTGGTCGATTTGGATCACGTTTTTTATTTTTTGCATCGGATTTTCATGGTTTAGCACATAGGGTCGTTTGCGTAGCGCATATGATAAAACCGTTAGTGCATAGGGTTAGTTTTAGAGGGTAGTGTTGGGAGTTTGTTTGGTAGCGCATCGTAGGTTTAGGGTAGCACATAGGGGTAGGATAGGGCATATGGGTAATAGGATAGCGCATAGCGGAAAAAGGGTAGTGCATAGGGTAGACCTAGCATGTAGGGGAAAGATGGTGGTGCATGGGTGGAATAGGGTAGTGTATAGGGTAAGTCTAGCGCTTAGGGTAAAGTTTTTAGCACGTAGCTGAGTTTAGCTAGCGCATAGGTGATAGTTTAGCGCATAGGGAAGATGTCTTAGGGCGTGGGTAGAAAATGCAGTGATGTACGAGGAAAATATGATGTTGCAGGGTAAAATTAGATGAAGGAAGATAGGTTGGGGTGAGTAGGTGTGTGCCAAGTGTTCCTAGATGGGTGTTGTAGCCAGTCTTTGTGTCTGTTGTGCTGATTTATGTTTGGTTGATAGATTTTTGAAATTGCTTTTGTTGTTGAATTTCCATGCTGATTGATTGAATGATGATCCTAATTGTCTGTTGTTTTAGATCTTTGATTTTTTTGTCATGAATATGATGTTCGATATGAGTTTCGATATGGTTCCTGATATGAGTCTTGTGATATGGATTTGATTTCTCGATATGGATTTGAGTTGATTTCTCAATATGGTTTTGATAGATGAAACTTGATCTGATTTGGATTTGTTTCAAGTTGATATGAATTTTGATTTTGATATGGTTGAATTTTCGATATGAAACTTGATTTGATTTGGATTTGTTTCAAGTTGATATGAATTTTTATTTTGATATGGGTTGGATTTTTTATATGAAACTTGATTTGATTTTCGATGTTTCAAGTTGATATGAAATTTTGATTGGATATATCAGATTTGATATGGGTTGGATTTTCGATATGAAACTTGATTTGATTTTTGATGTTTCAAGTTGATATGAAATTTTGATTGGATATATCGGATTTGACATGAAACTTGATTTGATTTGGATTTGTTTCAAGTTGATATGAAATTTTGATTGGATATATTGGATTTGATATGAAACTTGATTTAATTTTTGATGTTTCAAGTTGATATGAAATTTTGATTGGATATATCGGATTTTCGATATGAAACTTGATTTGATTTTTGATGTTTTAAGTTGATATAAAATTTTGATTAGATATGGGTTAGATTTTCGATATGAAATTTGATTTGATTTTTGATGTTTCAAGTTGATATGAAATTTTGATTGGATATATTGGATTTGATATGAAACTTGAATTGATTTTTGATGTTTCAAGTTGATATGAATTTTTGATTGGATATGGGTTGGATTTTCAATATGAAACTTGATTTGATTTGGCTTTGTTTCAAGTTGATATGGAATTTTTGATTGGATATGGGTTGGATTTTTGATATGAAGCTTGATTTGATTTTTGATGTTTCAAGTTGATATGAAATTTTGATTGGATATATCGGATTTGATATGGGAACTGATATTTGGACATGTTTTGTTACGAGAATGGCTTGGGGTTCTTTAGTCACGAGGGCAACTTCTGAGACCATGGTCTCTGATTCTACAATTGACACAAGCGGATAGAGATATTATTGAGAGATGTGGGTTGTCCTCTTTGTTGGACATGCCTCAGTATATCATTAACCAGGGTTTATTGACAACATTGGCAGAGAGGTGGCACAATGACACCAACACCTTTCACTTGGCTACGGGCGAGATTACAGTCACTCCAGAGGACTATTATCGGATTCTACAGATCTCTATGGTAGGGGCACTATTGTCTTATGAGCAAACCAAACAGGGTGGGACAAAGGTGCTTCGCTAGATTTTTCATGATGATCTGATTTGTGGGTATGAGATCCCTTGGCAGGAGTTCATAGATTTTGATTATGCCCCACTACCATCAGTACTGGCAGGTTTTGTAGGTGGCTTCTTGTGTCCCGACCATAGGTCAAAGGGACTGGCAGTGGGATAGGGATTGGTTCTTGAGGATATGGTGACATAGGGTCATCGGTTTGCATAGGGGTCCTACATGTTGGCCCATTTGTAGAGAGATTTGCATCAAGTGGTGTACTTAGGATACAACAATCTATCAGTCGGTTTCAAATTATTACAGGTGTGGGCTTGGGAGCACATTCCTACAGCGAGGCCACTTGCAGACAGGGATAGGCCAGTTGATCGTGCTTATGTTTATGGATATACAGGGATAGTTGTCCAGCATAAGTTGGGCAAGCTAGAGCATTGGAGGAGGGTGCTGGATGACATTGATACAGTTATTTGGAGACCGTATATGGAGTGTGAGGTGTGGGATGAGGATGGGCTAGAGATTCCCTATGTATATATGTCACAATTCCTAATAGGGCAGACACCTTTTGTGATTGAGAGGCTCTTGCACAACCGAGTTCAGTGGGCAGTATGGTTGACAAAAGGGTATACCATAGGGAGCATGCTTATATGCTTGTCAAAGGTAGGATGTGCCAAAGTGGGGTCTGACTATTGATAGTGTTGCGGCAGTGGAGGAGTACATACTTTTGGTCGGACTAATATGGGACTATGCCTACGGGGTGGTAGATGCGATGATGATGGAGGAGTTTGTAGCGCTCTTTGTGGCCCATGTTGTGGCATGAATATTAGATCCAACAGAGATGATTCCTGCTTTTGATGATGATGAGGATGAGTAGCTTGATAGGCTAGGGAGATAGAGAGATGAGGGAGAGGAGCTGGAGGAGGGATATGGGGATGGTGGAGGAGATGATGGGGGAGATTGGAGGGGAGGTGGTCGAGGGAGATGTGGAGATAGAGGAGGGAGAGGAGATAGAGGGAGGAGAGGAGATAGAGGAGGGGATCAAGGATATAGAGGGAGGAGAGGAGATAGAGGAGGGGATGGAGGAGATAGAGGGATGAGAGGAGATAAAGTAGTGAAGCGAGAAGTTGATGAGAGAGGGAGGCGAGGTTTGGTGGCTAGATTTGGTGGAGTGGGTGAGTTTATAGCAGTTGTGGGTGGGATGGATGAGTTTAGGTGGCTGACCCAGAGGAGGAGATCAGATGTGTTACTACCACCGACACCGAGGATAGGGATAGGGATAGGGGGTACCACGACATAGGTACCCCTCCAGATTTGGATACCCACCCATCGAGAGGATGCATAGATTAGGTCCTTATAGTTGTCAGTGCAGTAGCTACAGGCACATGTACTGGCCCAACAATGTCAGATTACGTAGATTACCATAGAGCGGGATATAGTGTTAGAGTGCTTAGGTCGAGCAGAGGCTCGAGCGGATAACCTGGAGAGAGGGGTGGCTAGTGGTTCTATGAGAGACACATTGAGAGAGATGTAGTATGCACACTAATACATTTGGTCTAGAATTCTGATGGAGGTTTCCGACGGAGAAGGTATATTGTGACCAAATTTGATATTTTTTTTTTAAAATGCATGACTTCGTTGGAATTCCGACGGTAATTTCACATTTGGTTTCCATGGAGAAGGCATTAGAAATGAAATTTGTTTTTATTTTTAAAAGTGCCCGCGTTGGTCAAAATTTCGATGGCAATGGGCATGACCTAAAAAAAAAAGAAAAAAGAGGGCAAGTCATTTGTGCATTCAATCCCGCATAGGCTTCCGCGTCGAGCTCAACCCTTGACAAGATCAAACGACACACTCACCATTTGAGGTAGACTCTTCACCTTCATTTTGGATTTGGATAATATGAGGAATTGTTGAACTTCACCTTCATTTTGGATTTGCATAATATGAGGAATTGTTTAATCTTCACCTTCATTCATTGAATCTTTGCATTTGCATAATATTTGCATGAGGAATTTCGGATTTGCATAATATTTGCATGAGGAATTTCGGATTTGCATAATGTTTGGATAAGGAATTTCAGAATTTCGGATTTGAATCTTTACCATGACAGGGGAAAGAGGTTACAATAGGTTTCCCTAGAAGCCATCTCCTCTAGGCCCAAGGGCAGTACGCTTTGTAACCCTTTGCCCACATAGAACCATCACCATACCACTCTTGCAAGCCTACTTCCCTTCTACCATGGTTGGAAGTACTCAAAAAGTATGAAAGATTCTAGTATCAGACATATACTTAGCATAAAATAAATAAGTTGCAAAATTTCACAAATTAGAGGGTGAACCCTGGTAACACTAGACTAATCGGCAGTGAGACCTTGTGGTTTGATTGCGAGATGCTTCCCCAACAAGATCAGATTGATACTGGATTGGGTAATAACGGAACCACCAACAATGCATTTCTCAATGATTAGTGTGTAGAAGTATATTCATTAATCCAACATCCATTCTATTATATACAAAGGAATTCATACCAAATAGTATTAATTAATCAATCTGTTTTATATTCAGTGCCTGATCAAGTAATAAGTGATTGGTTTGATGATCTTCTAACTGTTGGGAGTGCACTACTTATATCTCTTCATTGGGTATAGAAGTGGTGACCACTCAATAAGGGGTGATTGTTGGAGTGGTGGGGTCCCCTCCTAAACAATGATGTCTCCTCCTAACAATTGGCATGCCTCTTCATATTATTACACACCCTTAATATGTTATCACTCTTAAATATTCACCATCGCTAGAGATTAATGGTGAGGGTTGATATTTATTGTCTTTGATCCATATAAGCTTAACTATAGTAAATCAATGATTTCCTCCATGAAATTGTGAAGTCTTACCATGTAAGACATTTTCATCATTTGGACCTTCCGTGAAGAAATGTTAGTTGTTCAAATCGGGGGCATCACAGTCCTCCCCTCCCAAATTTTCTTGTCCTCAAGCAACTTTATGTTTAGATGATCAAATATATCAGCCCCCTCCCAACATTTGTAATATTAAGACAAGTTTTATCTCATCAATTGTAATCATGAGACAAAATAAGGGCAAACTTTCCATATATTGTCTAGAAGCATGCCACACATCTATGACCTTAAACATAATGTTCTCTTTTGAATAAATTCTTGTTTTTTTTAATTCTCTTAGTTGTTAAGTATCATTCTTGAAAATACATTAAGCATGACCCACGTATGAAGTATAAACATGCCAATATATGTACCATTATTAGATCCTTCTTATTTAGTAGATTGCATTCACTCTTTACTTAACGATGAAACCTTGAGGTTCCATGAAGAGGTTTCTTTTGTCATACTTATGAGGGTGTTGTGATTATTGGATTGGTTCCTCCACAAAACTCCATTCTTCAATTGTCCCCTCTTCTTTTGATGGGATTATCTTATGGTCTCCTTCACCATATCTTTCTTTTTTTCTCAGGTTTCCTTTTTGTTTTTCATTGGATATTGCCTCTATTTGTCGTAGTTGGCCCCCACATATATGTCCTAGTTTCCATTTTTCTTTGCATTTATAACACAAGTTCTTTCTTTAAAGATTCCTTGCATTACATTTATGCCTGGGTGCCCATGGATATTTGCACATAAAAACACATCTTTCCCTCTTCTATTTCATCTTGTTTACAAGTGTTTCCTCTTTGCCATTTCTTCCTGCAATAAAAAAAGAGGCCTCTCTTCCTTAGTTCTTCTCATTTGTCATGAGAGAGTTTCATATTCTTGTGAGTTTCATATACTGTTGTGACTAGATCGTGAGTTTCCACGAGCCATAAAACATAAAATTTTGTCAAGGCATAAATAATTTTCAAGTCCAAAACTAGATAAAATATCAAACTAGGTTACACATCTTAATCTTCTTCATTTTCTTTTTGTTGATCTTTCTGGTTCTTTTCTTCCTCTTCAACATCTCCCTCTTCATTAACCTTCTTCTTTCCCTTGTCTTTATCCACCTTCTTTGGCTTTGTTCAGCTATCCTAATAGGAGTCAAATGGCTATCCCAATGAGGGGGAAATTCTTTCCCAGCTAGTTGTATCATAGTTTTGATGTATAATTTCAAGGTCCCCGACTTCTTCATCCCTTCTCTTTTCATATTGATGTTCCTTGCTCTACTTGTTTTGAAAATCAATCGTACTCTTCTTGGAATTTCTTGTCAATCTGTCTTAAATCCCATGGCCAAAAGTTTGCTTCTTGTACATCTTCTTTATAAATTGGAGTCCCTCCTTCAATCACATTCATGGACCTTTCAATGAGTAGCTTTAATGTGAAATCTATTTGTTCCACAATTAAGATCAAAGTGAGTCTACATATAAACTAAGTAAGAACCCTCTCTTTCCTTTAGTAGACATGCTCATTCCTTCTCTTCCATAATAACCAATGGATGTTAGTAGACAACAAAAGCCAAAACACATTAGAAACTTATCCACACCCGAAACAAAGCCCAAAAGAGTTTTAGACCAATAAGATTTAGTAATAGCCTTAGACCACATTTTCCTTATCCAATATTGCTAACATTCTCAAAAATTCTTTGTGTATGAGTAAGGATATTATACAAACCTTTAGCTTTAATCGTGAGAAGAGGGATCCCGTCAACCCACTTAATTTTAGGGATGAATTCACTTTCATTAACATTCTTGATAGGTTGTTTAATAAATTGAATATATTTAGTCAATGTAGAATAAGTTCTTTTACTCATAATACTCAAATTGAATTCTTCCTGAAGTAGTTCCCAAGTTTTTAATTGACTATTTATGAACAATTTTTCTGTATAGGTCACTCCAAGAGAAATAATTCCTTGACAATGAAGATTTGGACTTACAACAATTAGAGAAATCTATAAAATATAAAATAAATGAATAAAAAACAAATAGACAAATACATGAAAGACACAATTTACCTTGTATTTTACCTTCTCATCTCACGGATTGAGTGGAATTAGAGGTATCCTTCCTCACTTGATTTTTTCCTTTAGTGTTGTGTAGTTGGGAGGAATGTGGTTACACAAACAAGTAGAATGATATTGAGATTATGATAGATTGGATAAAAAACAAACAACATGTAGGTAGAATAAGTATGTATAGATAGAAAATCTGACAACATACACAGCGAAGAATGAGCTAACTGGTTACAGGATCAACCTTTCACGGGTAGCATTGATGAGTTTTCTGTTCTCATTAGAAGATAGAGTAGGAGAGGCCATTGCCAAACTATTTTTGTAGTTATCAACCACACCCCCTCTAACAGTGAGGTAGTTCCAAATAGTTACTTACCATTTTCATGTTTTATGTTAAGGTCTTTAGCTGGAAAACCATCTTCCTTTTCTACTAATTTTTTTGTCTATTGTGTTTCCTTGCACATTTAAAAATATGTGTGAGAGTCATCTTGAACCAGTTCTAGGGAGGTATCTGGCAGAGGAAGTTTCATAACATTAGAGTTTGTGTTAATATGTTCCAAACATAAATGTAAATAAAAAATTGACAAATATACCTCAATTTTGAAATTCTTGGCATGAAGTTCCACACAAACCTTAATGTTTCGAGAACATGTTAGTGTATGCTTTCATCATGGAAAAACATAATGTAGTTGATCATAACTGATGTAAAAAAGTTGTATCTTCGAATGCCTTGTTCCTTGATTATAGATCTATGCTCAATTGATTTGAATTGCTTGATTGAAAAATTGGTAGATGTGGGTTAGAGTTGATAGGGGTTTGAAATGAGAAATAGACTTATATCTATATGCAACTTGCACCTTTTCAAATTGAACTTTTGCAAAAGTCCAAATTTGGAGAGGAAATTCCTACTATTTGCGAATCCAACATTCATCTTTCAAATTTTAGGTCCAATTTCCATGAATAAGGGTTTCCAAGACCCTAGTCCTATAAAATTGAGCCATGAGGAACATCATGAATAAGGGAATGAACCAAATTTATGGAAACATTCTCAAACCTAAGTACAATTAGGCATAAATAAGGAACAACCACTAAAGTGAGTCCAAACCTAGTGTATATTTATAAAGGGATACAACTTATGATGCAATATTTAGCCCCCTCTTAGCAAGAGTATGAAATTATGCTCATGTACTCTTGGGAAAATATGGAGAAACCAAATATTCTTTCACCAAGATATTGAAGAGTCAACATGACTACAAGTTTGGAAAGGTGGTAGCTTCCAAGACTTATGATATTGTCAATCTACAATATTGAGATAAAAGGGAAGTAAAAAGTGAGTAATATGAGTAACATTGGTAACACACATGGAGCATGCAAAACACAAAGTTATGACATTTAGAACGAGTAAGATTCATATATTCTCACTAGGAACCATATCAAAAAGACAAGGCATAGATCTAGGACTAGTAAGATCCTTATATAGTTACTAGGAGTCATGTCAGAGACACATAAAAGCATGATACCCAAGTTAGTAAGATCCTCTAATACTTAGTCATAGATACAATTCTAACAACAAATAGAGACCTAATTGTGAAAGTTTGAGGTCCATTGGGAAAAAAGTTGTCATATTGCCATGACAACTTTTGTATTTCTTCTAGAAACTTCTCAAAAATATGGTTGGAAAGTTAGTTTATGGTGGTTTGAGGTTGTAACCCACTTGGATGGGAATAAATAGGCCTTTGGCATGCCATCCAAGATATTTGCTTAATGAAATTGGGGTTTTATGTGCATTTTTTGACGTTTCGGTCTGATTCTCTTCATTTTTCATTGTGAAAATCATCATAATTTGATGGGAAGTCAATTGGATGTGGTAGAGCAATGACTTAAATTCATTTTTTCTTTTTGTGGCATTGAATTTCATTGTGTTTTAAATTAGATATCATAGTTTTTCCAAAAAATGTCAAAACCCTACCTAGTGTTTACCGAGAGGAGTAAATAAATGTATAGTTTGGTCTCCCATGCATATAAATTCACCCAAATGTGTGGGAAGAAATTTTTTAATGCTATGTGCAGGGCTCCAAATTAGATTTGGTACATTTGGGCATGAGGACAGTCTGATATCTGTATGTATCAGTCAGTAAAAGGCAGTAAGAGTGAAGAATTTGGTGGGAAGACCAAGCGATTGGTATTTTGAAGTGGTTGATGATAGAGATAGGGGTGAGGGGACCCTATGCAACCTTTGGAAGGGTTTTTATATCAAAACCAAATGAAATAGATTAAATTTCTATGATTGTCCTAAGGGTATTGATTGTCACAGTCATAGTTTTACTAGTGATATTGTTTTTGTTTTGACAGAGCTGTGTTTGTAAACCCAAGTGTGGACATGTAATGGAGTCATGAGATGTCTTAAGACTACATCAATACTTAACAACAACATAGTGTGTAGGCACCTAAAATATGAAAGGACTACATATTGGAAGGCGTGTGTGATGATGCCATGAAAGGTTTGATATCCCTATGTATCGGACTGAGAAAACCAGTGAAAGACAAAAAAAATGCATTGAGAAGGAAAAAGATTGAATTGCCTAATGTTTGTTGTTGAAGTGATGTGTGGGAACCCTACCAATTCAAATACCTTGTTTTAGTTTCAAAGGGTGGAAAAAGAATAAGCATTTTATTTACCATCCTAATAGACCATCCATCATAACAATTATTACCAATATTGATGTGTGCGTTGCAAACAAAGTTCTAGAGGAAGGCTCTTTCTATTGTAATACCAAGTGAGTATTCATAGACCTTGTGTAGGGTCCTCCAAGCCTAAAGTAAGGAGTTTGGAGCCTACATACATTGATTTGGCCTTGTGGCCATCAATGAGTGCTGACCCAATAGGAGAAGTCTTGAGACTAACAATTTTGGAAGTGTGGCATTGTTGAGAGCCAACACTTATGTGTGAACCCCGTCTTCACCTATTATGATTATTTGCCATGATACTTGACCCTATCCTCATGGTGTTGGCTCAATTCATATTATTGTGTTTTGTTGAAGAAACATGATGTGAGAAGTTTGATGCAGAGGCAAGGGTAGAACTTAGTATTTCATATTAGGACAACAACCACGTCGATTAGGCAAATCAGATAAGGTCTCTCCAATGTTTAGGATACTGAATTCATAGTAGACACTCATGGATTACCCCAATTAGACATTAGTCAACTTAAGATATGATACACAAATTGCATAACACAAAGCCATTAGATATGTTTTCAGATGAAAAAGAAGAGTTAAATGGTTTTGGTTCAATGATGATAATTTCTATTTTCAAGTAATTTAATTTGGTATATTACACTGAAATGTGATTTCATAACTAACATTTCAACTTCTATATAACTAGTTCTATAGCCCAATTTTCTTGCCTGTGAAGAAAGACCATGTCAGACAATATCAGCGAACAACAAAATAAGGAGACAATTGCTAGATTGTGGTCTCTAACTTGAAAAGAAAAGGTGATGGAAAATATTATTGTCCCTGCAAAATTTGTAAGGGGTTAAAGACTAGAAGACTTCTAATCAAAATAGCTAAGAAACATTGTAGGCTATATGGTCACATTGAAGGTGGACATGATTATCATCCATTGGTAAGTTTTTCATTATATCGTTTTAATAATTTATATACATAATAAATCACTTGATGATGAGATCATGATCATGGTTTATTTATGTTTATCAATTTTATATAGGTCGAGCACCTTGGAGCACATGATATGGATCAACACAACTCAGAGAATATGGTTTTGGAAGTGGATGGACATGAAGGTGTGAATATCAAAGCTGAAGATAATGATCCCATGGAAGATGACGATCATGAGCCACAAAACACAATTGAAGATGATGGTACAAATACATTGATCCATGACACATTTAGTACTCACGTAGCTGATCATGATGACGAAGATGACCTTGATGTTGTCCATGACATCCCTCTACCTAAGAAGGCATCTAAGGCCCTTTATGAAGGCTCACAGACAACTCTTCTCTCCGCTATATTGTTGTTGGTGAACTTGAAGGCTATGAATGGATTATCCAACATAAGAATCTCACGTATGTTAAAGTATGTCATATATGTGATAATAAACTATGAATCATGTTGTACCATTTATATTCTTTATATTAACAAATTATATTTTTTTGTTGTAGATTGATAGGTGAGTTTTTGTTACCACCATCAGATATTCTACCTCGCTCATACCGAGAATTATTTTCCATTATGAAAGATATTGGAATGGAGTATCAAGCAATAGATGCTTGTCCCAATGATCATATTATGTATCACAAACAACATAAAGTTTGAATTGAATGCCCTAAAGGTCATATTAGTAGATATTGAATAGATCAAATAACAAAAATGGTTCCTCGCAAGGGTCTTCTCTATATTCCCATTATTCCACGTATGCAATGATTATTCAAGTGCACTAGCTTGGCACAATTTATGGATTACCATGCATGTAATAGAAGTCGAGATGATATTATTTGAATGCCTGTGGATGGTTCAGTATTTATGGACATAGAGGAAAAGTGGCCACACTTTAACGAAGAACCTCGTAATCTCAGGCTTTCATTGGCAATGGATGGTGTCAATCCATTTGGAGAGATGAGATCTATTTACTTAGTGTGGCCTATTTTTGTTATCAACAATAACATTCCTCCATGGATGTCAATAAAGAGGGAGCACATAATTTTGGCAATGATTGTTCCAGGTATTTTATCATTTAAATATAGTTGTCTACATTTAATTATAAATATTGCAGTAAAATGGTCATAATAATTATGTAATGTTTTTGTTCATTCAATTAGGTAAGTACCAAGTTAAAGATATGAATGTATATATCGAACCTCTTATCGACAAGTTGCTGGAGTTATGAAATGGTGTCACTATGCATGATGTCTCTAGACCAATAGGACAAAGACAATTTCAATTTCATGTATTGCTTCTATGGACAATACATGATGCCCCAGGGCTAACACATTTTTGTGGTATGTTATAGTGTTTAAGTTGTGCATGAACATTATAATTCAAAAAATTATCATATTTAATCCAATTGTACATTATCTTGTAGGTCTTCAAACAAAGGGAAAATTTGCATGTCCTATTTGTGGTCCAAAGATGAAATCTCGTCATTCAAAAAGTTTAGGAAAGAAGGTGTTTGATGAGTATAAGCACTTTCTCCACAAAAATTATAAGTATCAAAATACTGAAAACATCTTTTCAATGAGAAAGAAGGGAATACATCAAAGCCACGAAGAATGACACCTCACCTGTGGAAGTTGGAATATAATAGAAATAATCGTCAGGGTAATGCCATTCTATCTATTGGTTTGTCATAAAACATCTTTTCTATTTTGTTTTGTTTATTGATGATGTGATTGATGATCATGAAGGTCGTGAAGGCATAAATGACCACCTTCCTAAGGGACTAAAAAGTTATCTACGACAATTTAGTAGGTTTCCCTACTACGAGCAGTTACAAATTGTTCATTTGTTTGATACTATGCATATTGGAAAGAATATAACAGAGACATTATGGAAAATATTGGATGGAAGGCATGACAAAGAAAAAATTATCAAAATATGTAGTGGCATTCAGGATTCCAATCATGCAATGATACATGTCATTCAATCAAATAGCCATGGAGACCAGATTAATATAAGTGAGCTTCATTGGTTATTAACGGACCAACAAAGAAATGCTATAAAAGAAGTCATGAAGAAAATTCGATTTCCCATAGGATTTGCTGCGAACATAAACAATCTCATATCAAAGAAAAGTGAATTTTGGCTAGGGATGAAAATGCATGATTGGCATACCTTCATTAAGGTAATTCATGTTCTTGTGTTTTTACTATGTATTTAAGTACTGTGCATACGTGCACTTTTCATTGTATTATGTTAGAAAAAAATGAAAAGATAATTTTATAATTGTTACAGTATGTTCTACCTCTATCTTTCCAGATGACTTCGACAATAATGTCAAGCAAGTCATATATGATCTTGGAAAATACATGAGGTAAGTAGTGATATTTGTTCAGTTCGTTGTATAGATATTATATTTGCTATTTGTTTTACTTGTTATGTAATATATTTTTCTGCATCTTGAGTATCTTGTAGGTGGTTGTCATGTAAAGAAATCCATAAAGACAATATAAACTATTGGAAGAGAAAAATTCCTCATTTAATGTGTGAAATACAAAAGTGTCTACCTCCAACTTTTTTCAATGCACAAGAACACTACCTCATACACCAAGTTGAGGAGATTGAATTGTGTGGACCTATACACACTAGGTCAATGTGGATGGTTGAGAGGCACTTGAAATTTTTGAAGGCTTTAGTTCAGAAAAGAGCACATCTTGAGGGTTCTATGGTGGAGGGATATATGGTATACCAGACTATGGTGTACATTTCTAAATATCTTCCTAAGTTTGCAGCAAAGATCCACATGGATTGCATTTGGGATCCCAACCCAATTAACAATTTCAAAGGGGAGTACTTGACGAGGAAAGGTAGATTGAGGAAAGTGAGAGGTAATTATAAGATGTTATTGTAGTTAATTAATTTTTAATATTCAAAATAATATGGTTGTAAGACGTCTATTTATTTTTTGTACTGTTGGTCGAGAGTGGGATGCACTACATTTTTATATTGAAAACAATCTTGATTGGATGACAATATGGATTGAACATTGTCAACATTCTGGATGCACGTTAACATGGGAAGGTGTGGCTTCATTGGTTACAGAAGCTCATCGTAATGGAGATTCCAATGTTATGCAAAGGGAAATTGATTTAGCATATGGTTTAAGAGATAAACAGGCATGTATAAATTTATTGATCACCATATGTTTATCAACTCACAATGCAATAAATTTTACATGTTTGACATATCGTAGGTCAAACACCACAACGATATGTGTTACAATGGTCATAAATTTTGCATAAAAAAGTTGGATGAGATGAAGAAAACTTGTGATTCTGGCATCACTGCAATCTTTGAGGTGACAAATATTTCATCAAGAAATGACATACATCCTCAACAGTCTCAAAATCGATACTATGGCATTTTGGATGATATACTTGAGTGTGACTTTAATTCCTTCAAATTAGTTTTGTTCGTCGTCAAATGGTACAGGCTATGATTGAATAAAAATGATCCTGATAGAACTGTTATTGAACATGATAATGGGTTTACAATGGTAAATACAAGGTCATTTGAACCAGTTGGAGATGAGCCCTATGTTCTTCCAAGCCAATGTGAGCAAGTATTTTACTCAGAGGTTCCACATAAACCGGGTTGGTGATTTGTTGTTAGACATGATCCAAGAGGAAGGCTGATAAAGTATAATGTGATGGAAGAAGAAGATATCGAAGAAGTAGAAGATGAAGTAGATGATGATCACGATCGACAGTTTCTCAATGATGATGATGATGATGATGATGAAGAAGAAGAAGAAGAAGAAGAAGAAGAAGAAGAAGAAGAAGAAGAAGAAGAAGATGACAACGATGACGACAATGATGATGATGATGATGATGATGATGATGATGATGATGATGATGATGGTGATTGTGATGGTGATGATGGTGATGATGATGGTGAAGATGATGGTGGTGGTGATGATGATGATGATGATGATGATGATGATGATGATGATGATGACGATGAGGATGATGATGATGATGATGATGATGATGACGATGATGACGACGACGATGTTGGTGATGACCTTGATGTTCATGATGATGAATGAAATGTATGAGGTATGCAATTAGTATATTATCTATTTAATATTGACTTCTTGATAGAATTTTTTAACATAATTAATTCATTATGTTTTGAATTATAATGCCATTACATAATTAATTCATGATGCACCTTTTAATATGGAGATGGAGATAGGGAGAGTGACTATTTATGTGACATTTTTTTAACTTTGTGTTTATTTATGGAATTTGGATTGTTTATTAGCTATATGATGGATATTGATTTAAAACACATATGTGATGGATTACATGTTTATGATGATGCATGTGACATTTTTTGAACTTTGTGTTTATTTATAGAATGTGGATTGTTTATTACTTATGTGATGGATTGTAATTTATGATACATATGTGATGGATTACATGTTTATGATGACACATATGTGATGCTAATTATGATGCTCAATTACATATATGGTGATACATCTTGTGATGCTTATGATACATATGTATTTATTGTTTATCAACTCACAAATGTAGTAATGCTTATGATGCTCAATTGATGGTGTTGATTTCATGTATAGTCCTTGTGTGATGTTGTCACCTTTGGTAGGAATAGATCGTTGACTACACACATCGTCAACCATTTAGTTGAGGATCTTGCATAGTCTACATAAAGTAAAGGTAAGGAATTAAAAAATTTACAATAATTTTGATGACAACATCTTTTTATTAATTAATACTCTTTTTGTCTACAAAGTTCATGTTGTTCATGTTGTGTACTATGTAATTTTTAGCTAACATAAGATAATTGAATTACATGTGCAGGACCCTGAACCCCTTTGATGGGGATCTTGCACACTCTCATGGATGGACAGGTATAACTAGTCAATACACCCCATAGAAACAATTTATTTTTTTAAAATTACTTGGAAAAAAAACTTCCTCAGTTTTTCAAACCTCGACATTAGTAGCAAATCTAATACAGTTATCAACACTTGAGGCCCCAGTTGGACTTATTCCAATTTTAATCCCAAAATCAACTATAGGTCCGACTTCTTCATCAACATTACCCTCATTTGCAAAATTTCTCTCTCATTACAAATTAACTCTCTAATTTCATGGAGTGCAGGTACCCCCAAATAGGTATTTGTCAGATCTGTCTTTGTCAAGTGAGGGAAATGCTAGAATAGAAAATGAAAGTGACACATGTAGTAGGTCTACAATAGGGATATCAACAAGGGGTTAAAAGATTAGAAGAAAATTCAATAAACACATGAAATTTTTCCTTGCTCAAGGGGGGTCATGTTCTTATGATGATGAGACCAAAGGCAACATTGAGGTGCCACTGAGGTACAAACATCTACAGAAACAATGGGTGCCCAAGGAAATTCCTCCAATAAACACTAATTTTTGTGTTAACGATATGATATATCGCATAGTACCTTCGTTGTTACATGGTTTAGGCTTATTTTCCATGGACAACATAAAGGTCTGTTACAACAAAGTTACTGAATTGATGGAGTTTGTTGGACCTTGTTACAATTACAATAATTGGATGTAGATTGTTAAATATAAAAAATGTATGCATAGGTATGCACTGTCTGCAAATTATATACAACATAAAGATAATAATTAAAGTAAACGAGTGGTTGTATACATTGATGGTCGGCCAAAAGCAACAAGGAATATTACAGGTTTTATAAATAGTACATGATCTGGGTCAACTAATAAACAACCCAATTGCATATTTGAGGCCTATGAGGGAAATCATGTATTCGTATGTGCGATAAAATCAATAAATGCAGGTGAAGAGCTTCTAATCGATTACAGTTTGAATCATATAGATACAAACAAAGTCAATATCATGGGGGTGATACATACTATATACCATTTAAATTAACCAACCTCCAATTAATGAATCCAATATACCATTTTATTATGAAGTATTTTTGCTAAGTCTATTGGTTTGATTTCGCTAACATTTTTTATATTTTTTCTTTGTCACAGGGCGACATGGATCCATCACATATTGTAGATAGGGATGTAGGTTGGAACATTTCTACCGAGTAGGTAAACCTCATTGTAATTGTACAAATTAGATAGAAGCAAACTGTTACATTATTATGTTTTTCTTTTTAGTGATTTAGACTAAATTTGTAATTGTTAATGATATTCTTGACATAGATGGATGTTTGGGGAAAGGGAAAGGGAGATGCAATACCTTAGCACCTCTCTAGGGATGTGGAATCAATAGGATTAAGTGATGATGACCCTAAAAATTCCACACACCCTATGGAATTCATAAAAAAGCCTCTTAGAAAAATTATTAAAGAGGTTGTTGCTTTGGCAGCCATGCATCCTATGACTGATGAGATACGAGAGAGGGTGCAAGTTTTGATTCTGACAACATAAAACTTGCAAGCAAGTAGTAATGAAAGCTTTAATTATAACAAAAGTTCAACAATGGTTTATATTTTATTCTCTTTTATGTCATTAACTAAAATATGTACGTATTATTTTTACAGCAATTTATCCGCCCTCATAAAAGTCATTGCCATGATCAGGGTGTTGCAGGTTCTTCAGGTGATGACGATTTTCTTGTATTATCGCTTGCTTGACTTATCACTCTGAGTACCCAAAACACATCATACTTGATACTGTCAATCTTCAAAATAAAGGTTCATCCTTGTTTACAATTCTTGCACTTTTCATATATTTAATGTTTGATATATTTAATGTATTATTCTTTAGGTGCTATCAATGTTCCTGCGTAAATGTCGTCACCACCTCATCAGAGGTTAGCCTCACTTGTATTGCCGACTGCAATGTCGACAACACGTAGGATGTAAACATCCTCTACTGCACATCATATTGGCCTGCCCACTATTGGTAGATCCCTCTTTTTCTCTATCTTTTGTTATGTGTTTATATCCCTTCAAGTGTTCTTTCTTGGGGGCATTTCATAGTGGATTCATTTTTCGCAGGAGGAGATGCACATGAGGATGTGCCAGAGGCGACTACTACTGATAACATACCATCAATTCCCGAATCTTCTCGTATTGCTAGTACGGGAATGTTGCAGGCCACATTGGTGGTGAGCGATGAAAAAATAATTCCCTTAAAGATACAAAAGGTTCCAGGTAATTTAAAATTATTATTATATATACTCTAATTGTAATTTACTTTATGATCACTCATTTTGGACTAATGATCCCATGAATTTTTTGCAGGCAATGATATATTCTATAAACATCTTAGTGACATTGCATTGCAGATAGTTGGGCCTACCATACGTAAAAGGTGGTACATCATATGTGAGCTAACCCTAATCCACTATTTTGATTTCATATCATTGCTAGAATAGTTTTCCTTTAACCCATTTCTTGAATTGTAATAAATGTAGCTTCATTTAATTTCTGAATCTAACAGGTTTGTTTTTGCTTTAAAAGGTGGAATGACCAAGAAAAAAGGTTAAAAGATGAATTGAAAAACCAAATGGTTGAGTGGTTTGGAAATGACACCTTTGACAAAACCAAGCTCCTTGAAAAAGCTGGCACATATCTAAAGTATGTGAGGGACCAATATAGGACCCATTTAGAGAAGAACCTAAAGTACGAGCATCCCCCCATGATTCCAGAGAGGGAGTGGAAGGACCTGATTTTGGATGCCAAGGAGATAATTGAAAGGAAAAAAGGAAATACACCACCGGATGCTAGAAGAAGGTACAAGATACTATTAAGAATGTAATTATGTACTATTTAATTACTCTTTATATTTATATAATCTAACATATTTCAAACTTTTTATAGACTGATTGCCACGTCAAAGGCAACCAAGGAAAGACAAGAAAAGGCACAGATAACACAAACTGGGCTCTGGTGGTTATATGAAATTTGTTGCGTGAATTGTAAGTATCTCATGTAAATGAAATGTTGCATCAAAATATTAATAAATTGCAAACAATTTTTTTTTATCAAACAATGCAAGCAAAATTTACGGTACCAAGCAAAAATGTAGGGCTCTGAATTCAATAGAGAACCCATAGAAGATGACAAGTGAATTGCCTACCAGCAAGGCTATTCAGCCGTGGTTGATCGGCTATGAGAATTGAGTGGGCATACACAATATTCGAGTGCATCCGTCACACAGGTAAATATGCTAAATGGAAATTGTTTCAAATTGAATACTTTACCAATAATCTAATTGATGTTGAGTTCCAACATAAAGTGACTATATTTGTTTTAAATAAGCAAGCAATGATAACAATGTGCATGACATTGGAATGCAACCTGCTAATCATGAAACACCACCTGCACATGAAGGTCCAGATGTGCATCCTAGTATTGGAGGTATTCATTTGCTATTCAAATTTATTTATTTAGTTATTAATACAATTAAACATCTTAATTTGTAATTAGAGTAGTAATTAATGTAACCTTTTTTGTTAATAGTTTAGAGCATGTAGTCGGTGGTGACCAAGTGGAGCATGATCTGGGTACACAACATCAGGAACGTGATGTTTCCCACTTAGGTAAAGAGGACCACTATTATTCCTTTAAACAAATATAATTGCAATTGGTGTTCAACATTAATGTAACCTTTAGTGTTTCAACTCCAGATGATCTAGAGGGTGTTCAACATGTTGAGGTTGAGGCTAGACAAAATAATGTGGCTCCATCAGGTAAAGAGCGCAACAGTTATGTTCTCTCAATTAATGAAATACTTGTAACAATAATAAATAATTTTTTGAATTTAACCCATTTCTTTGTTATTGCAGAGGACACCCCTTCGTTTTAGTGTCCTTGTCCTCAGTATAGGACTAGGCATACATAGAGATCACGAGCAGAGGGCAGAATAATTGCAGAGGGGGGAAATGATGAAGAAACTGATGTTTCACTTAGTCTTTTCATAGCTTCAAAGAAAAAACAAAAAAACAAATAATTGTAATCTACCTTATTTGATAATGACTGATTTTTATGTGTTAGTGAATGTAATTATGTGCTAATTAATGATTATGGATGATATGTGTTAATTAATATTGATGAATGTTGCGTGTTAATTAATGTTAATCAATGTTTTGTGTTAATGAACGTTATGTGATATTAATGAATGAATGCTATATTTTATTAATGGTATAAATAATGAATGAATGAATGTTATAAGATGTTAACAAGGAATTTAGAGTGATGTTAGGGGGGGGAGGGGCCAAATGAGCTTCCACCTTCACATTGTTGGCCCTGTTAAGTAGAGAATATTAAACTATTCTTGAAACCAAGTGAAGCTCAACAAGATAACACACTTTTCAATATTTCATTATGTTGCACAATTAATCTTATTGAATAATGTATATTTAATCTTAATTGCAGGGTCCAACAGAGCCAACATGAACAACAACACCACAAGTTTCTAGGTATAATGAACTCCCATATTGTCTTGTATGTACACGAACAATATGAGTTGCTTCTAGTGTTGATATCCAAGGCAGGACTGCAAAAGTTATGAATATGCCTCATCCTTGTAAGTTTTTTTATTACTTGTCATTTTCCTTATCATTTTGTTACTTCATGAATGAGATGTTTTGAAATGTCTATTCCATGAATACCTCTCTATTGTATGGTTCATGATCTCACTTCTGATTCAACTCTTTATATGTCCTAAAATTGTATGAGCCTAATAGCTTCTACTCTTGTTGATAGTTTGGTGGCTTTGAACAATGGCTCCTTCGAAGAAGTGTGATCCTTGTAATTTTGGCCTTCCATGATGTGAAAAAGAGGTTATGTTATGAATAATGGTCCAGATGATTTAGTTATTTCTTATTATGTTGAGTATGAGTAAATTTGGGCTTACTTCGCTATGGTCACTATTTTGTACTAACTATTGTCATTTAGTGTGATTTGAGAATGGACTTCAAGTAATCATGAGGGTGGAAATAATATTCAAGTGTAAGGGGGTATGCAGCCTTGACCAAGGGATGAAAGTATCAGGAAAGTACAAGTGATTCATGTGTAGATCATTGTATCATTTACCAATTAATTCCTAGCAACATTCTCAAATAAACAAGCAAAGAGGTATGTTGAGTGCATATATACATTTTATGTTGCCATGATATAAGTAAGATATCAAACATGTAACTTAGATTGATTCGCAATTTCATTCATAAATATTAGATCTTCCTTTCAATTTCATTCTTGGTATCTCTATCAATCATGTTGCTAAATGAAAATCCTAAACCTCTCTCATTGATACATGGACATACAGAATGTTGGTGTTTCTACACAAAGGACTGTAGGAATTGCTTTCAAAAACCATCAAAAAATTGTTAAAGCTTAATAGTCCAAGAATCCCTAAATTCATTGGTGAGAGACCTTCTCAAGTGAAAAATTCTAGTGAAGCTTGTGTAACATTATTTTGAGAATGTATGGAAGTGCATGAAGGTTGTATAATAGTGTTGGGAGAATTGACAGATGATTGACAATAATGACTATGAAAGCCAAGTCACCTAGGACAATCGGCAAGATATGATTTGTTTCCACTTATTAGGGCCTCCAAACCCCTTTAAAAATTTCCAAGGATCACTACAACCCTATCTCAGATGTCCACCACATAATAAGATTAATTATTTCATCATACTCCCAAAAACTCAATCTTCATTTGTTTACTAGGACAGCCACACACTATCTAGGGACAGTAAAGTTCTTGATGATTTTCCCTATCCAAGGGCCATAATAGCTTGTAAAGGGTCTACACTAACCCTCTACACCCCTCACTACCTTCCTCCAAACACCAAGGGGGTCTATCTTGCACTTACAACTTCAAATATGCCCTCGATGCTGCACTAGGTCTGATACATGACCAATATCATACCAACAGTCACCATTTGCACATGCCAATGAATCTTGGAGACCTACAAAGCATGAAACCTCTAATAAGGTTATGAAGATATTTAACATTCTTGGGGTATAAATTTTGGGTATTAGTGTATTACACGATTTAGAAAGGTTTTTCTTTTATTTCTTGAAACCCTAGACCCATGACAGTCATAAAATATGACATACCCATAAAGGAACAATGAGGGTCCCTAAGTGCATGTAAAAGGGGGACAAATTTGTTGCTAAGGACATATAAGCTCATGGTTGTTAGTGTTAAAATTCTACCTTTGAAAACTGATTTCAAAGCTAGGTACAATTAATCATACTTGTGAAGGATGAAGATGTGAATCTAAATAAAGTAGAAAAAATGCAATGTAAGATCCAAATTCACATTCACACTTGTCCAATAAAGCCTAAGACCTATGCATAAACTAAAATGATAAAAATTAATACCATAGCAAAGACTGTAGATTTCTCAATTGTTTCTTGATGTTTTCTTGAATGCTTGAAATGTGGGTTGCTCTTGAAACTAGCATAATCATGATAGCATGATGTAGAGGTAGGGGGTAACTCACAATGGAAAACTCAACATACACAACAACTCACTAGGGCATACTTACTAGTCTCCATCCTAAACCGTTACAAGTTTGAGCCCTCGCACATAGGTTTGGAAATCCCTTGGACCTTGGATATCACCTTGGACATGTTGATTACATTGTTTTGAGAACATGAGACAATGCCACAAAATCAAATTTTTAATCCCAAAGTTCTCACTTTCTCTTACTTGACACAAATCAATCCCTAGTAAACTATACAACCCATTTGATGGACAAAAGACACCACAAAATATTTCCTAAAGCCCTAAAATCCTTAGGCTTTGTGAGGAGAAAATTTCACAAGGTTGACACACCCTTTTATACTGGTCTCTGAATAATAAAAGACTTTTATGTGAACCCCATTTGCAACATATAGATGATTGACAACAATGACTGTGACAACCAAGTCACTTAGGACAATCGGCAAGTCACTTAGGAAAATCTCAGTCTTCATTTCTTCACTAAGACAACCACACACTATCTAGAGACAGTCATAAAGTTCTTGATGATTTTCCCTACCCAAGGGCCACAATAGCTTGTAAAGGGTCTGAACTAACCCTCTACACCCCTCACTACATTCCTGCAAACACCAAGGGGGTCTATCTTGCACTTACAACTTCAAATCTGCCCTTGATGTTGCACTAGGTCTGATACATGACCAATATCATACCAACAGTCACCATTTGCACATGCCAATGAATCTTGGAGACCTAAAAAGCATGAAAACATTAAAGATAATACCAATATACATGTTCCCACCAATTGGAGTGACTTTTCACTAGTGGGGATATGATTTATACATTTATTTTTATGACTGGATACCCTAACAAGGGTTTATGACAGTTTTTAGAAAAACTATGATAACTTGCTCAAATCAAAATGAAATTTGATCAAACCAAAGAAAAAAGTTCATGGATTCATTTTTCTCTCATTCCCAATAGGTTTAGAATACCAAAAAAAATAATTTCAAAACAAAAAAATGATGGAAAACAGACTGTAACATTTTAAAAAATAGTGAAAATTACAGAAAATTTCCAGATTTTATTGACTTTTCCTTCAATACCTCCAAGAACTGATCCCATGGTCAATGAAACAAGGATATTTATGTGTCTCATCAACCCTCCAACATCCATAATAGATATTTGAGTATTAACTAACATTGAAACAAAACTAACACACTTTTTACAACTTTGCAACAAAAGTTGCATTGACAAATTTATGGTGATCTTTTGGTGACCACACCACAATTAGGACAATGATCTCAAACACACTTTTTACCATTCACTTGGTGATTGTGCCCAATTGAGTATGTCTTTCTTATGTATGAAAATGGCATTTTTTAGCATTCCACTGATGATGTATTTGAGATGTCTTTCATTTAGATATGGCATGAGCTTAGTCCTAAAGTGAGACTAGGGAGTGGCTCCCACTTCTGTCCCTCATCCATCAGCGTACCTGGTATGCTTGGAATTCATGTTTGGGGAGTTTTGTAATAAAGTGATAACATAACAATAGACTTGGGTTAAAACAAATAACAAGAAAATTGGTTCCTTGAGCATGCCTTGAGGGCTATCACAACACCAAGGGTGTTTTGGGAAGGCATGCTTGCACATGGGGCATTGGGACTTGTGCAAAGAGGCATGCTCACTCATACAAGGATTATGTGATCATTGTTCTTGTTCACATGAGAGAATGATTGGTTCCATATGGTCCATCCCCATGTAGCACATATGAAGAAAGGCATGCCTGCACATGGAGCATTGGTACTTGTGCAAAGAGACATACCCGCTCATGTAGCATAGGAATTGTGTGATTGTCATTCTTGTCTGTATGAGAGAATGCTTGGTTCCATATGGTGTGTCCCCATGAACACATACAATGAAAGACAAGCCCACACATGGAGCGTTGGGAATTGTGCGAAGAGACATACAATGACACTTCCTCCACTGCACTCTAGAATCTAATGCCTTGTGTAGTTTTAAAGTAGTGACCCTATATGGATTCATGACTTGGTATCATCCTTCTCTATTGATGTTGCACTGTATTGTTCCATTGCTTGTGTCATGTATGCATTGTGTATGGCATGTGTGAGCCTATCATCCCCCTTGTATACTTTGATTGACTATTTGGAACTATCTCCACAAGCACGATGGGGTGGACCTAAGGGTTCCACGTGGTTGGGTGGACTTAAACAAAAGAAAGGTTGAAAATATTTTATATCAAGTTTTTTGTGGGTGGTCATAATGCATTTATGTTTTCTTTTAAGATGCTAGTAACATTATTTTGAGTACTATCTTTACCTATTGTACTCTGCTATTGGACTCTATCAACCCAATAACCTTGTACATGTGATTTATTTTATTAAAGAGGATATTCATGTTGTCCGAAATGCATGATTATTGTCTTTGAATATATGTTGAATATATAATAACGAGTGACTACTTAGTAAGAGATATATATACACTATCTTTACCTATTGTACTTTGCTATTGGACTCGATCAACCCAATAACCTTGTACATGTGATTTATTTTATTAAAGAGGATATTCATGTAGTCTGGAATGCATGATCATCATCTCTGAATATATGTTGAATCTATAATAATGAGTGACTACTTAGTATGAGATATATACATGTCATTCAATAGGTATATGTCATGTATTAACATAGGATGACACTTTATATGAGATTGTCAATTTGGGATATACTTATAAGAAATATGTGCATATATAATAGATAAATTAATTTCATGTATATATATAGTAGATACGTTTTGGTAGCTCCCAAGAACAACTAACTTAGATAAGGTAGATAAAGTCATTTCATCTCCCTATTTGGCTTTAAAGGCTCTTATATTTGGGTTAGCTAATTCCCTATCAATACCATTTTTAATAGGTTCACCAGTACTCAGTGGTTCATAGAGTCCTCTTAGGAGTTGGACCATCTCAACCATGGTGAGCCTGATCATATTAGCTTGAAATCCGTACGCCTCATATTAGCTTGAAACTAGTGTGCCTCATATTACCTTCAAACCTATGCCCCCTATTGGTAGCTGATGGGGATAGAATATCATTCGCTGTACATATCAATGAGGTTTCCTTTACGTCTAGATAATAAATTTTTTTTTTGAAAAAAATAAATGTTTGTCGTAATTACGACGGATACCAAGCTTTCCATCGATGATGAAATCGTCGGACCAACAATGTTCTTGTCGGTGCAAAGTTTCTGGAGTCATCGCAATTCTGACTCATACTATACAAATATCTGATGAGGATGTTCTATGTCTGACGGCACTTCCTAGTCGGATGGACATCGATGCATATTAATGGACCGATGACACAACCATCGGACAAACAACATCACCATCGGGGCAAAGTTTTAGACTTCCGTCGTGTTTCTGATGGAGTCTACACAAACATTTGATGGGGATGCTATATGTCCAATGAATTTTTTGACCGAAAGAGTGATCATGCCCACCGTTGATAGATTCCATGGGATTGTTGTATTTTCGATGGTCAGGGACATCATCAACAAGTCCGACAATGAGTTTTCGATGGCTATTTTTGTCGGCACTCTGACGAAAATTAGTCGCAATTCCGACAATTGACTGTTGGAAATTAGCCCCGAATGTACTAGTGGCAGCCAAGGAGGTTGAGTACTATAGACACTTATATGAGGAGGTGGTTCCTAGAGATCATAGAGCTCCTACCTATGCTACGGTGAGATCCAGTCGATCCATGCAGACTCAGTCTAGGATAGTAAGCAGAGGTGTGACCTGGCCGCCTTGTCATGATCCACATAGAGATCCAGGTGTCAGGACATCTGTTGCAAGACTATCACCCTTAGGAGATAGTCATACCTTAGAGACTTGCCTCCATTGTATTTTTATCCTTGTGTTGTATTTGGATAGAGATGACATCTTTTGTATATTTGACCAGTTTTGAGATATATATACGACACTGATTTCTTTGATCCACATGTGATGTGTTTTATGGATGATGATTTATGCTTAGATATGATGGTTTTATGATAATGGTGTAATGCTTAGATAAATGCTTTTTATTGTATATTGATTGATATTATTGGATGATTCATGATGCAATCATATGATTTGTAAGATGTATCTTGAAAATGGGATGTATGATAATGATATCCTGTGAGATGTATCTTGAAAATGAGATGTATGATAATGATATCCTATGAGATGTATCTTGAAAATGAGATGTATGATAATGATATGCTGTGAGATGTATCTTGAAAATGAGATGTATGATAATGATATGCTGTGAGATGTATCTTGAAAATGAGATGTATGATAATGATATGCTATGAGATTTATCTTGAAAATGAGATGTATGATAATGATATGCTGTGAGATGTATATTGAAAATGAGATGTATGATAATGATATGCAACTATTTGTAAAATGATATGCAACTAATTGTAAAATGATATGCAACTAATTGATCATCCTCATTCTGTCATTTGTCATTCCCGTATAGTCACATTTTGTTGCTTTCTTTGTGTTTATCATCATTGAGCTGTTTTGATATGTTGAAAATTTATACAAGCATAATGGTATAATTGAACCATAATGACCTGAGAAAAATTTACATGAATTTTGATATTGCAAGATGGCACAAGCATCGAGGTATAATTGAACCAAGATGACCTGAGTGTTGCTTGCATAAAAAATAGACAAGATTAAACCATTTGTATGCACAAAGTGGAACAATGTCTTTAGTGATATGCTTTGAATCACGTCTTGAGACAAGTATTTGCATAGTACAAGTGACCACTTCACAGACAGAAAACTAAAAAATATTGGATTCCCAATCACTTTCTCTAGCTTGATTGCTTTGTTCAGAAAATTTAGGGGATCCAATAGTTCAAAAGAGTACAAGTGTAAAAATAGTCAAAACTTCAAGCAAGATGTAAACAATTTATACTTCAAAAAATCATCCATCACGTGTTGTGAATTTGTTAAGTGGATCTATGTTTTATTCTCTTGACTGCTAGAGTTTTGCTTGACAGGATTTTCTTGGCATGCTGTGATTTGTGTTTTGCTGATATGTTGGAATTTAGATGAATGTTGCCCCTAGCTAGAGATACTGATCAATGTGGATATGTACAGTGATTACCAAGCCATGGTGGGATATGATGAACTGATATTCAGATAAGCATGGATAGTTACTACGTTAAGTATGTCCTAGATAATGCTGTTTTGATAAAGTGTTGGGCGATGGCCAGTGGTGATTAATTTTGGTTACAAAAGTTAGGAGCAAAGATAGATAGAGGATCTGTTCTCTTGCAAGTAGCACCTATTGCCAGGTTTTCACTCTTTGTTTTTATTGCACCTTTTTGTTATTTTTGATTTTTTTTTTGTTTTTTTTGTATTTTTTTTATTTTTTTATTTTTTTTGTATTTTTCACTTTTTTCATGCATTAGACCACTCAAGTATAGTATTTCTTCAGATGGATGTTGTTGGTTGGTTCATCAAACACATCACCTTCTAAAGTTGTTAGCTGATAGGTGTTTAATCCATAGGCTGAGATGATGACATAGGGACCCAACCAGTTAGGTTCAAACTTCCCCTTCTTTTCTCGATCCTATTGATTTCGAGGATTTTCTTTGAGTACGAGATCACCGACTTTAAAATTCTGAGGGATGACTTTATGGTTGTAGCTTCTGCACATGCATTGCTAGTATGCTTTGAGGTGATTATAGGCATGTTGTTGCTTTTCATCTAGAAGTTCTAGCTCTTGTAGTCTATTTACTCGATACTCCTCATCCAAAATGAGGCCTTTCAAAGATACTCTGAGTGAGGGAATTTATACCTCAAGAGGTAAAATTACTTCTGATCCATACACCAATGAATACGGCATAGCTCCTATAGCTGTCCAAATGCTAGTCCTATATGCCCAAAGTGCCAGATTGAGTTTGTACATGTGAATCCTTTCTTGCATCATTTACTGTCTTCTTGAGGATTTTCAATATTGTTTTATTTGATGTCTCTGCTTGACCATTCCCCTGCGTGTAGTAAGGTGTAGAGAAACAATGTTGGATTTTGAATCATTCACATAGTTCTCGCACATCCTGGTTTTTGAAGGGGCATCCATTATCTGTGATGATGGAACTGGGAATGTCGTATCTGTAGATTAGATAATTAAGAATAAAAGAGGCAATTTGTTTTCTAGTTATTGTGGTCATGGGGACTTCTTCGATCTATTTTGTAAAATATTTTGTTGCAATGATAATGAACTTGTGTCCATTTGAAGATGAAGGGTGTATTTTGCCTACTAAGTCTAGTCCCCACTAACAGAAAGGCCAAGATGTTGTAAATGGCTGCAATTCTTGTGCTGGGATTGCCATGGATTTGGCATTTAGGACATTTCTTTGCAAAATGATAAGAGTCTTTTTCCATTGTCGGCTAGTAATATCCCATTCTTAGAAGTTTTTTAACAAGAGTAGGACCACTTGAATGTGTGCCACATATACCTTCATGAAGCTCTTATAAAGAAAAGTCAGATTCATTACGATCAAGGCAACGAAGAAGAGTACCATCTAGACCTTGACGATAAAGAGTATCAACAGTTAGAGTATAACGGGCGGCTTGCCAGATAAAGTTGCATTTTTTATTTTGAGATAGGTCAATGGGTAGGGTATTGGTTTTGAGATACTCATATATTGTTCTATATAATGGAGAGTCTGAACTGATTAAGGCATAGATAATATGGGATGCGAAACTATCATAAGCTAGGGAAAACAGTTGCTCTACCAAAAACTCATAATGACTTTGTTGTTCTAGAATTTGTAACAGTGAAGAAATAGTAGCCATTGCATTGGCTGCTCTATTGTCCAACCTTTGTATTTGTTCAAAGGTGATATATACAAAATACTGTTTGAAATCATCTACCATTCTTTTGTATGGTAGTAGCTTGTCATCTTTTGTCTGATAGTCATTGTTGATATGATTTATGACTAGTTGGGAATCTCCATAGACTTTCAATTCTGTGATTCTCCATTCTACAGCCATTTTGATTCCTATAACCAGTGTATCATACTTAGCAATGTTATTTGTGCAAGGAAATATGAGTCTATATGATCTTGGTATGGTGTGTCCTTCCGGAGTAACGAACAATATGCCGACACCTGAGCCATGTTGAGTGTAGGAACCATCAAAGTATAGGTTCCATTGCTTGGTGGTAACAATAAGGACATCCCTATCTAGAAATTTGATCTCTATTGTTTGTTTATCTGGTAGTGGTGCATCAGCTAATTGATCTGCAATTACCTATCCTTTGATAGCTCGACACTCTGTATAGTGAATATCAAATTCACTCAGAATCAAGACCCATTTAGCTAGTCTACCTGTGAGAGCTGCTTTGCTGAGTAAATACTTGAGAGGATCAAATTTGGCTATTAGCCTGATTGTGTGAGCTAGCATGTAATGTTGAAACTTTTGAGAAGCGAAGACTACAGTTAAACAAGCTTTCTCAATGAATGTGTAATTGAGCTCATATCCATTTAAGGTTTTGCTGATGTAATAGATAGCTCATTCCTTGACTTCTTGATATTCTTGTGCTAATAGTGCCCCCAATGATATGTCCATTGTTGATATGTAGAGAATAAGTGGCTTTCCTGCTATTGGGGGTACCAGAACTGGTGGGTTCATTAGATATTGCTTGATTTGAAAGAATGATTTTGTACATTTGGCTTCCCATTTGAATGGTACATTCTTGTGTAGCAAATGATTGAATGGTAGAATTTTATCTGCTAGTTGGGCGATGAAGCACCTGATTGACTGAAGTCATCCTTGTAGAGATCTGAGTTGGCTAATATTATTGGGAGGTGGCATTTCCATGATGGCCTATACATTTGCTGGATCTACTTCAATGCCTTTTGCTAACACGATGTAGCCTAACAATTATCCTGATGTTACCCCAAAGACACACTTCTTAGGGTTGAGCCTAACTTGGAATTTCTCTAATCTTTCAAAAAATTTCTCTAGTATGCCCAAATGTTCTGCTCAGGTAAATGATTTAACCAGTAAATCATCCACATAGTCTTCAATGAAGGTATGCATCATATCATCAAAGATTATCATCATTGCTCATTGATAAATTGCCCCAACATTATTTAAGCCAAAAGGCATGACATTCCAACAATATGTTCCCCAAGGACAGGTGAACGCGGTTTTATCTTGATCCTCTGGAGCTATCTTGATTTGATTATAGCCAGAAAAACCATCCATTAGTTATAGCGTTGCATGGCCTGCTATGAGGTCTATAATTATGTTAATGTTGGGCAAAGGAAAGTCATCCTTTAGATAAGCTTTGTTAACATCCCTAAAATCTATACATATCCTGATGCTTCCATCTAGCTTTGAAACTGATACAATGTTTGAAATCCATTAAGCATAGTCGATAGGTAGAATAAATCCGATGTCTAATAATTTCTTTAGTCCAGCTTTGACAATTAATGCTACATGTGGATTCATATTTCTCAAATTTTGCTTGACTGGCTTAGCTCCTGGAGCAATAGATAAGTGATGCATGATTAAGTGTGGATCAATCTCGGGCATATCTGCATAGGACCAAGCAAAATTAATTTGCTTCTTTTTGAAGAATTTGATAAACTCTGGCTTTTCTACATTTGTCAGAGATTTTGCTAGGTGTATGTTTTTAGCTATTTCTTTTGTACCAATGTTGATGGATTGAGTGTTCAGGAAGAGTGTCAAGTCTCCCATCCTTAGGTGCCTTAAAAAGGTTTTCACCCTTAGATGCGTCCTTTATTTTTACTTTTTTTGTGATCTTGTGCTTCCATTGACTAGTTTTCAGCAATAGATCCTTTTATTTATTTCATTTTTGTGACTGAGAGACTTGGCACTCCCCTGATTGTAGATGTCATTACTTTGTTTATTGGTAGAGTCTGTTTCTGAGTTGACAGTACATAGGTAATGGATAATGGAGTCGTCATCTAGGAAAATAGGTATGTCATGGTTTTCAGGTTCATCCCAGTCTATGAAATCAGGAAAGATGAGTGGTAAAGAGTCATTGGGTGGATCGAGTTCGGCCGCGGTAAGTGTCATGATAGAGGTATCGTTAAGGTTGGTTGGGACATTGAATGAATTAATGATATTGTTGAGGTCCTCAATGGTATCATCTTCGATGTAGGCTTGCTCGTAATACTGCTTCTCATTTTCTTTGGCTTCATAGATATTTTGTGGACCAAATTCATGTAGTCTAGACTCCGTGCCTTGTCCTTCTTGAGAAAGGGGTGTATGACTAGCATTTTCAGGAATATCTTCAACAACATTTGAACAACTGCCCCATTTATAGTCATTAGAATCAGTCTCAGAAGTATTGTCCCAGAGCTTTTCAGTGCTGGTGATAGGGGTGTTGTAAGGTGAAAAGAGATCTTTGATGATTGATACCAGTCTGATAGTTGTCTCTGATTCTGTATCAGATCCTGCTTGAACTCTTTACATTTGTTCATATATTGTTTCTCCTCAAGGAGTAGTGATGTTTTTAGGGGGTGATTCTTCCTTGTTTGGAATAGGTTCCTAAATGTGATGTACTTCTGCATAAGATGCTTCTTCTCTTTGAATGGCCAAATCCTCTTGATGTTTCTCTTTTTCTTGGTGTTTGTGTTCCTTTCGTATTGTTTCTGCTGATTCGTGTAGTGCCTCCTGCCATGAGTCATCCTTGTATTTCTTCTTTTCTTTCCACTGAGGTTTTTGATATTTATTTGGTTTCTTCTTTGGGGGTAGAGTGTGTTCATAGCCTAATCCTATTTTTTCTGTAGAAAACTATGAAGAAGGATCCAATGGTTCTGTGATGCCTTCTTGACGCTTGCCGATAGGTCCTTTGCCATTGTACCCCATTCATTGCATGATCAGGTATCCTTTCCCATACTGTTATGTTGGTATAGCTACTTCCATCGTAGCATCTCTGTCTTCTTCTTCATCCTTGTATAGTCAACTAAGGATGTCCTTCTCTTTTGATTCATGTGCTAGTGTGCCTAATTGGATAAATTTGCCATTAAACTTGGTGATGGGTTGTGTTGCTCGATGTGTTAATGCAGAAGGTTGCCCATGAGATTTAGGTGATGTTGGTAAGTTGGTTAGACACATAGGTTCCAAAGAGTATTCTCCCATGCCTTGCTCTTTGATTTTCATCTTTTGTTTGAAATCCATGGATAAAGATTTGAGCTTTTCTTGTTGATGAGCTGGTGCTAAGGAAGTTTGTTTTTCCTTGTTATGTGGAACCAAGCTGTCTTGGGTTGCCACAATAGCATTACAATGTTGAAAGGGGTTATTATTTGCTGATGTAGAAATCGCTTGCCCATTGTAAGGGAATTTAACACACCGGTAGTAAGTTGAGGGTATTGCTTGCATTTCATGTATCCAAGGTCAACCTAATAAAATATTATATGTGAGGTCTATGTCTAAGACTTGGCACATAGTGTCCCTTTGTATCAGTCCCACTTGAATTGGTAGTGTCACGGTTCCCTTGGATGATCTTTCTTCATCATCATACACTTTGATAGTGATCTTTTTGCATGGATCAATAGACTGCTCAGAGAAGCCTAGTGCACGGATAAGTTTTAAGGTACAGATATTGAGTCCAACTCCTTCATCTATTAATACTCTTTTAACTCGATGTTTGTAGACCAAGACTTCAATGTGAAGGGGAGTATTGTGTGGATGGCTCAATGAGATATTATCATGCTCAGAAAAGGTGAGATTATGAGGCCCTATCATGTGAGCTACCATGGCTTGAAATTTGTCAATATCCAGATCTTGATGTACATTTGTTTTCAATAGTGCTTGTTCCAAGATGTCTTTATGTTTTGGTGAAAGTTTTAATAACTCAAGTATGGATATTTGAGTAGGAGTTCTACGCAGTTGACTTACCAGATCATATTGAGTCTTGGGGATAGAAGTTGTTGTATGCCCTTTCAAACCATATTTTTGGGCTCTGGTGGTGACATTGATCGATTCATGTTCGCATTTGTCCTTGATTTTAATGACATTTACTTGATTCTCATCTATTAATATATGATTGATGATTTTATTGTATATATGATTGATATGAGCTCCTCATATATCATTTGATCATGAAGTTCCATCCTTGGTGTAATTTGGAAGAGGATTTTTAAAGGCGCCATGATCGCCATTTGTCTTGAGACCATCGACCGTTAAATCTCCTCTATCAATCATGTCTTGAATAATGTTTTTAAGCCTCATGCAATAATTTGTTTGATGTCCTTTGTTTCGATGAAAATCACAAAAGTGTGAGTGATTCCACCAAGGTGGTTTGACCTAGGGTTCAAAGTTGTTTATAGCTGGTAATGAGATAATTTTGTTTGCCAAGAGTTCTCAAAATGTTGATTCTAATGATTGCCCCAATGGTGTGTAAATGAATTTATTTGGAAAGTTGCTGGTGTTACCCCTTGAATTTGGATTAGGTCCTCAATTTGTGTTGTTGTTTTGGGTATTGTTGGTGTTGTTTGTATTTCAAGATTCTGGATTGGTATTCGGTGTATAAGTGTTAGTGCCTTGGTTAGCACCCTTTTGATTCTTGGTAGCCTGAGGATTACCTGATAAGGCCAACACTGGTTTTTTGTTTTTCACATCATTAGCCTTGTTTCCTCCTTCATTTCCAGTATTTTTGTTTCTAGTCCAAAAACTGGATTTATCTAAGTTGTTGTTGTTGTTGTTGTTTTGGTTGTGGAAATGAGAGTTGGATGAATTAGTTCTTTCTTTGAAGAATTTCAATGTTCCTTTCTTAATACATGCCTCCTCCACTTGGATTCCATTATCGATCAACTTGGCAAAAGATGGTATGCATTGGAGCTTGAGTAAGTAACTCATCTCACTATTCAAATTTTTGATGAAAATTTCCATCTTTTCCTTTTTGAGCACATCTCAAGGATATCTCGAAACCATCTGTCTCCAACGTTGAAGAAACACCATGAATGTTTCATTGTTTTTCTGTTTGGTATTGCAGACATCTAGCATAGTGATTGCATGTTGAATATTGTAGGAGTGTTGAGTGATAAATTTTTTGACTAACTCAACAAAGGATCTGACAAGAGGTGTAAGTTTGGATAACCACTCCATTGTTTGCCCTCCCAAGCTTCTTGGGAATAGCCTCATCAAATACGTGTCATCATGAGCAAATTCAAGGCTCATGGTACAAATTCTCGAACATGATCGCGAGGATCACTTTTACAATCATATTTGTCAAATTTGGGAATGTGTGAATTTGGGGGAAAAGGTATCAATTTTAACCTTCTGTCAAAAGGGTAAGGAAAATTTTTGTTTAAGGAATACCGTACAGCTGACCCCTGTTGCATGTCCTACATTTGTCTTTGCAACATTTGTATTTGTTGTGTGAGAGCAACCAAGGGTACGTTTGTTTGTCGAGGGAAGATTTATTCCATCCCATTATGCCTAGTTTGGGTAGGTACATGTTGTGGTATGTTTGGCTCAGGTATGTTTTGCTGAGGCTCACATGCTTCTTCTTCTCTTTGTTGTTCTTGATAAGTATAGTTTCGTTACCTTGTTCTAAAGGTGTTAGTATCAAAGTCTTTAGGAATCCTAACTCCTTTGCTTGTCAGCATGAGTAAATATTTTTCTTTGTCAGCCTCTATGAGTCTTTCCATAAGTCTTTGAAATAAGGCGCTTTCTTGACATTCCTGGAGGAGCTCCTCAGTAATCTTTGTATCTTCTAGATTTGGATACTCAAAAGGATTTGATAATCTTTGACCCATACTGGGCTCTAGTTGCGGTTTTCTTTTCTTGTTTCGTTGAGAGTGAGTGACAATGGGCATCTAGTAGAAACTTTCTGTGACAAAGGGGATGAATTCCTCTTTTGTGTTTTGTTCGAGAGTTGGTAGTCCTATTCAAGGTATGTTGTAAGTGATGCAAACTTACGAGAAGAAAGCTAGATTGATCTTTCCTCCATGATTTAAGCATTGGCTGAATGCTGCTTTTTGACAAAATGCTCTACTTCTCAATGGCTTTTTGTCAAATTTGTTTGACTTATTTTGAAGATATAAGCACATATGACAGAGAAATGTGTGATAAGATTTCAAGAGTTGGCAATTGATGTAGAGAAATCTATTCCTTTTAGCAAGTTTTTGGGAACTAGGTTGTCATTTCCTTAACTTAGTGCTATGATGAAGACTTTTTCTTCTCAAGATATGAGGAGTAGTCATGCACAAGTGATCAATGGTTTCCTATGATTTGATTGGATTATGATACTTTGTTTGAAAACTTAAGCTTACTTTAATCAAATGAAGGTTTAGATGCCCCCTCACGACAAAGTGCGTCAAATGATATGGAATAAGAGTCTTCCTGATATGGAAACTCGATTTGACAGCTTAGGTTTAAACTAGGTATATTTTGATGATGAAATCCATTTAATTGGCAGACCTTTTGATCAGTGCGATGATTTAACCTGATTTTGATAGGAGAAAGTGTTATCTATAGCCAGTTTTGGATTTTTGACAACTTTTGTTCTAAGAATGACTTGGCAGATTGTTTGGAATATTTTTAATGTTCTAATTAGAGTTTTGCCTAATGAAGTCAACTGAGGATCTAAAACGGTGTTTGAAACTGTTGTTTAAAATTTTCAAAAAGGTTTTGTTTTTGTCCTCTATTTTCACAGTTTTATCTGTGCACTAAGATAGAAACTGGATGCGCTAAAGTTTGACTCAAATGCGTTGTTTGACATCACCAATGCACTAAGCTGCCCCTGTGATGCGCTAAAAAAATGTTTTGATTTCTGTTGTTTCAGTAATGGTAATGCGTTAATTTGGTCTGAATATGCGCTAATGTTTAGACCTAAAGAGCTATTGTTTGCCCCCAATGTGCTTGGCTGATGCTTCAATGCACTAATATGTCCCTAAGAAGTGCTACTGTTTAGATCTCAAATGTTCTAATGATTTATACTCTATTTTTTAGAATGGATGCGTTGATTTTAAGCTTGAATGCACTAAGGTTTTCTTCAGATGCGCTAAGTTTTGTTTCAGATGCGCTATGATGGTTCTCCTACAGACTGAATTGCTTTGTTTGGTTTGATTTTTGGGCTTTCCTAGAAGTTTTAACACTTTCTTAACTTTGATAGATGATTTTCAGAAGTATAGAATGCAAACACAGCATGAAAAAGACAACCATTTTTTCCTATTCTAAACAAAGAGTGTATGTTCTGCGAGGATGTATTCAAATCCCCAATGTTTTAATAGGTTTGGATAAGAATAATACAATTCAATTAGAATTTTTATTCAAGGGTCATCAACAATATCATAGCCCACTAGTCTCGATACTCCGTCAGCTCAAACAGTCTTGTCACCCCCTAGGGGCACCCATTTTTTTGCTTTTTGCCAGAAATTAACCCAAAGTGAATTGCTTCACAATTGAGTAGCTATCTTGGGAGATATATGGTGAGTAATCTTGGGGGTGGATTCTTCCCCACCCTTGCACTATGATATTGCCAATGTTTGGCAACTGACTCAGCTCAGAGTTTTTAATGCTAAGGTTCGTAATCAAGCTTCCTGTTTGGCCATCAGTGATAAACTCCCCCAGGAGGCTTCCCAACCTTTAAAACAAAGGCTTTACGTATGGTAAAGATATTGGAGGAAGGCTAATCACTGTGCAAAACCGTTGAAAGGGACTTTCATCACCCTCCACTTTTGATTATAGTGGGTTGGAACACTTGGCGATAAAGCTATTTTCCACTTAGGTTGTTCCCCTCACACCGGCCATAATGGCTTTAAGAGTTTTTAGCTCCTCGGGAGGGTAGGCCTGCTAAATGATTTAAAATGCTTGAAATGAAGAAAGCATAAGAGTCGTTTGGCTTTTTGATCACCTAGTTAAGGGGAGAGCATATACCTTCCACTTTCGAGACAAGGCAAATAAGGTTCTTTTTAGCCTTCAAGACAATGATTTGCTAACTTCTATTTGGAGATGTTGCTCCAAAAAGCATGATGTTTACTTTAACTCTCAAATCAATGATTTTTTTAATCTAAGTAAATGAAAGCAAATGTTTTTGTGTATGGTCAACAAAATGAATTCAATAAAGGGGAATGACTTCCCTCTTTTGCTTTGCCTCAAAACTCTTGGAAAAATGAGGTTCTTTAACTTGCAAAGTAAAGTGAATCCTTTTAAACACTAAAGGATGGTGAGGTTTTTTTAAAAATGTTTGCAAAAGTAAAGTTTGTCTTGTTCATTTTAACCCTCAAAATAAAGTGTTTTCTTCCTAAGAAAGCAAGAAAATAGTTTTTATTTGTTGTTCTTTTTAGGTACTCCAAAATGAAAAGTGAGTTCAATTTTACTTAACAAGGAAATGAAGAAAACTTTTAAATGATTAACTTAACTAAGTTAGAAATTAAAAATTTAGTCAGAAGCCTAATATTTAGTAAAAGACTGATGTGCTATCATTTTATGTTTATGTTTTCTATTCGAGTTCAATTTATGTTTTCTATTCGCTACAGAATGAAACCTGTGCACTACAGAATAAGACTGATGCGCTATCCAAAGGCCCAGATGCAATAAAATGTTCTCTGGATGCACTAGACTGATGTACTAAAGCCCCAGGACCTACAAGAAATAGCATAATTGCTATGCGCTAAAGATAAGTTTTGATGCACTAAAAGATGGTTTGAATGCGCTAAATAGTCTGGTCGATGCGCCAAAGTAACAACCGAATGCGCTAGAGGATGCTCTCCACACACTGATTCAAGTTTTTCGCATACCTTCAAAGTTAGTCTTGCATCAAAAACAATTTGATAAATAGAGTTATGCCCCATGGTGGGAGCCATAAATGTATGCAAGAAAAGTGGTGCAATGAAACTAAATTTTATGAAATCATGAGTAGTCCACACACCAATGGGACTCTTAGTGCAAGTTATGGAGCTATATGGAATAGCTCAACTTCCCAAGGGATGTTCCATTGTTCTCTATCTCACAAGACCCCTTAAGCTAATGTCTTTTCTCTCAGATCATTGAGCAAAGTGTTAGGTCCCAGAGACAACTGAGAGGGGGGGTAAATCAGTTGTCTATGAATTTGAAACCAAATATAATTTAACCAAACTTAATGCTTAATACCGGTAAACCAAACTTTATGGTGGTAAATAGTTTTAATAGTTAATTGCAGTGCCGGTAAAGTTTAATGCATGAAACAGAAACACAAATAATGTCCACAACACATAACATAGATATTTGTACGTGAAAACCCTATAAGGGGAAAAACCACAGTGGGAAGTCTTACCCACAATCAAATGATACTACTGCAGACAGTATGTGTGTACAATATGGAGCCTACACATGCAGAAAGGCCAACTGCCTAGAGCTCACTGCTCAATCACAAAATGGGAGTCACACTAACTACAATTGGATGGTTAAATCCAATGATAATGTATTGCTCAAAATAGCATCTTCATATTATGGATTCAGTATTGGTTAAGCTTTGATTTTCCTTCTTCAAAACCTTCCTTCAATCTTGAATGATGTCAGTGTGTATAGATCTTCTTATATTCACATATGCCTTATTATATTCCTTTTCCACTATTACATTAGTCTCACAAATGAGATCTTACATATATACCAAAACCTAAGACCAAATGAGTAGGTCGGCTCACTAGAGATATTATAGTAAAGTCAATTACAAATGAATCAATATGTGATGTATCACATCGACTCAATGAATTTACAATAATAAAAAATTATCTTCATAATGTGTCGTGCTGATCTGGAATGTATAATGCTTGCCAGTGCATAACCTAGACCTATTTGCCAGTAATAACAAATATGAGAACCCGATTAGATCAATGACCAAATCACCAAAACAAAGTGTCCAAACAATGTCTTCGACATAACTAAGTAATCTCCAAGTCATCCTTAATTCCGATGAACAATATAACCTGCCAGTGAAAGCAAAAGGATATTTCATTTTAAAATCTCTGAGAATCCCCAGAATCTGCAAGACCAATGCCTTATCCAAGGGCATGGAGTCATACATCAAACTGTAAATGAAAACTTCTATTGCAAATCCAGTTTATGACAAAACCATACCAACAATCTCCCCCTTTGGCATTGATGGCAATACAAGATGGAAAAACCATCTAAGTGCCAAAGTAGAAATGCCAAAAACCAAAAATGAACAATCTCCAAAAGAGATCATTAACCAGAAATCAAAATATAGATATAGAGAGTGACAATCAATCCCCCAATGAATAATGTCTCCTCAAAAGATAATGTGTTTTTCCATAGATATCTCTCCCCCTTTGACATCAAATGCCAAAGCAATATAAAAACAAGATTCAAACATTTCATAGAACTTATTACAAAATACCAACTTATCAATTTATCCAACTATTCCAACTAAGAAGTAGCTCTCCTCATCAAAGCCGGAAAAAAGATTTTTGTGTTAATTCTGTTGGTTGATGACAATCATCAAGTGTCTAAGTCTCTACCGGTGGGGGTATAACCCCAAGTTGCTCTCTGAGATACTCAAAAGATTCCTTAGGCAAAGGTTTAGTAAAAATATCTGCAATCTGCTCTTTGGTATTCACATAGACCAATTTCACTTCTTTTGCTTCAACATTCTCTTTTAGAAAATTGAATTTGATAGAAACATGTTTAGTTTTTGAGTGAAATGCCAGATTCTTAGATATATCAATTGCTGCCATATTATCACAATAAATTGTTATAGGTTCTTTGCATTTTACCTTTATATCCTTCAACATTTGCTTAATCCATAATACCTGGGTACAATTAGTTGCTGCTGCAACATATTCTGATTCTACTGTTGATAAAGATGTGCAACTCTGTTTCATTCTCAACCAATAAATTAATTTGCTACGAATAAAGAATTCTCCACCGATGGTTCTCTTTCTATCATCTACATCTCCTGCCTAATTTGCATCTGTGTATGCACATAAATCAAAATTTTCATGTCTAGGATACCATAAGCCAAGATTTGTAGTGCCTTGTAGGTACCAGAAAATCCTTTTCACTATTGATTCATGATTTTCTTTAGGATTACTTCGAAATATTGAAACAATACATACTGCATTCATAATATCAGGTCTTGTTTGTGTCAAATATAGTAAACCTCCTATCATATATTTGTATCTTGTTGGATTAACAAGTGCTAATTCATCCTTCAATGATAGTTTATCAGTTGTAGTCATAGGTGTGCTTACCGATTTAGAGTTTTCCATGCCAAATTTATTTAGTAATTCCTTCAAGTACTTTGATTGACATGTGAATATACCTTTATTAGTTTCTGAAATCTACAATCCTAAAAAGAATTTTATCTCCCCAATCATAGACATTTCAAATTCTTCCTACATCTTATTAGAAAAGTCTTTACATAATCCATCTTCTCCTCCAAAAATTATATCATCAACAAAAACTTCTATAACCAAGATGTCATCATTAGTCACTTTGAAATATAAGTTGCTATCAACATTACCTTTAGTGTAACCAATCTTCAAAAGATATTTGTCCAATCTAGCATACCAAGTTCTAGGAGCTTTCTTTAGTCCATATAAAGCTTTCCTTAACCTGCAAACTATATCTTTATCATTTGTTAATGAAATTCCATCAGGTTGTTCAATGTAAACTTCCTCTTCAAGATCACCACTCAGAAATGCACATTTAACATCCATTTGATATACTTTGTAGTTCTTGTGTGCTGCAAAAGCTAAGAATAACCTAACTGCCTCAATTATAGCTAACAGTGCAAAGGTTTCATTATAATCAATTCCTTCTTTCTGTGAATATCCCTTACACACTAATCTTGCTTTGTTTCTGATTACCTTACCATCTTCATTAAGTTTATTTCTAAATACACATTTACTTCCGATTACATTTTTGTCTTAGGTCAGGGAACCAATGTCCATGTGTTATTCTTTTCAATTTGTTCCAATTCATCTTCCATAGCTTTAATCCAATGTTTATATTCACATGCCTCATTAACTAATGCTGGTTCAATTTGAGAAATTAAACGTACCTCTTCATTTGCCAGTCTTCCTCTAGTCATAACACCTTGATACTTGTTCCCAATCATCTGGCTTTCAGAGTGATTCAATCTTACATTTCAGGGTGTTTTTACTAGCTGTTGTTCTTTAGTCACTGTGGAATTTTCAGATGATGTCGGTGTGACTGGATCAACATTCTGTACCGGTGAACTCATTGTAGGTTCACTTGATATTATCTCTATTGCTAGTTCAGAGTCCATGTACCTTGAATTACCTCTAAATTGTTCATCAATATTCACATTTGAACTCTCAACAACTTTTTGTAATCTCTTATTGAAACATCTATATGCCTTGCTCTTAGATGAATAACCAAGAAATATTCCTTCATCACTTCTAGGATCAAATTTACCAATATACTCATCTCTTCTAATATAACATTTACTTCCAAATATTTTGAAATATTTAAGAGTAGGAGTATTACCAAACCATAGTTCATGAGGGGTCCTACCAGTTTCACCTTTGATGTGAACTTTGTTGAATGTGTAAACCACTGTACTCATTGCTTCTCTCCAATATACATGAGGTAGATTTGCTTCTGATAACATACTTCTAGCATCAAAAGATATAGTGTCTTTTCCTTTGATTAAACAAGCTTTGTCATCTCCAAATCTTACTAGACCTCCATTTAATTCCTGAAAGGTTAAGAAATTGCTTTTATTACTAGTCATATGATGTGAAAATCCAGAATCAATGATCCATTCATCCTTATCTTCAATTTTAGCTGACAGGGCTTGCTCTACTGGTTGAATAGTAGGTGCCAGTTGATCTTCTGTTATAGCAACAAAAACCCATCCATTGTTACTAGTTCATCAGAATCATCAGTAACTCCTTCAGTAGCATAGTAACATGATTTGTCTCTATTCTTCTTAAATCTGTATCTTTGATATTTATGGTTAGGCTTATATGTTCTTTTAGCTTCTTCTTTCAATCTTGCATGTCTATTAGGACACCTAGATGCCATATGACCAATTTTATTGCAGTTAAAACATTTAAATGGTGCTTTATCTTCATACTTAATTCCACCTGGCCCTTTAGGCATTTTTCTTGCAAATAGTGCTTCAAGCTCTTCCAGTTCTTCATTCTCTTTTTTGATTTCTTCAAGTTATCTTGCATAAAAGGTTTTCCAATCAGATTTCTCAGATGATGATGATGATGTTGTAGATGATGATGATGCCTTGAAAGCTAGATCTATCTTAATTATATCAACATGACCAAATTCCTCAAGTTCAAAAGTTGAAAGTTTTCCAACCAAAGTGTCTCTAGATACTGATGCATTAGGCATTGTTCTCAATTCATTTATAGTAGTTACTTTCATTTTATATGCCAATGGCAATTCTCTTTAAACTTTAGAAATAATTTCATCTTCACTTAAGGATCCTCCACAACATTGTATACCCAAAAAAATTTCATTTACTCTTTCCATAAAAGTAGAAATCCTTTCATCTTCTTCCATTTTTTAATTTTCATACCTGACCCAGAAGCATTCCAGTTTTGCAATTTTGACTATGGTATCACCTTCATTTAGTGTTTCCAATTTGTCCCAAATAACTTTAGCAATAGATCTCTCTGATAATCCCATTATTTTCTGATCTGACAATGCGCTCAAAAGTGCTTCTCTTGCTTTGCAATCATTTTCCTCATCTTTACCAAAGGTTGGTGGAATAGGTTGACCTTGAGTAGGAGCAACATAGCCATTATTTGTAACATCCCATATGTCCTTTCCAATACAATTTAGATGTGTCTCCATTCTGATCTTCCATATGCCATAGTTGGTTCTATCAAGTTTTGGACTGTCCTTCCTGAAATAGTTAGAAGACATAGGATCTTCTCAAGCTGTTAAACTTCTACAAAAAGAGGACTAGGCTCTGTTACCAATTGTTAGGTCCTAGAGACAACTGAGATGGGAGGTGAATCAGTTGTCTATGAATTTCAAACCAAATATAATTTAACCAAACTTAATGTCGGTAAACAATTTTAATAGTTAATTGCAATACTAGTAAAGTTTAATGCATGAAACAGAAAGACAAATAACATCCACAACACATAACACAGATATTTGTACGTGGAAACCCTATAAGGGGAAAAACCACGGTGGGAAGTCTTACCCACAATTAGATGATACTACTATAGATAGTATGTCTATACAATATGGAGCTTGCACATGCAGAAGGGCCAACTACCTAGAGCTCATTGCTCAATCACAAAATGGGAGTCACACTGACTACAATTGGATGGTTAAATCCAATGATAATGTACTGCTCAAAATAGCATCTTCATATTATGGATTAAGTACTAGTTAAGCTTTGATTTTCCTTCTTCAAAACCTTCCTTCAATCTTGAATGATTTCAGCGTGTATAGATCTTCTTATATTTGCATATACCTTATTATATTCCTCTTCCACTATTACATTAGTCTCACAAATGAGATCTTACATATATACCGATACCTAAGACCAAATGAGTAGGTCAGCTCACTAGAGATATTATAGTAAAATCAATTACAAATGAATCAATATGTGATGCATCACGTCAGCTAAATGAATTTACAATAATAACAAATCATCTTCATAATGTGTCATGCTGATCTAGAATGTATAATTCTTGCCGGTGCATAACCTAGACCTATTTGCCGGTAACAGCAAATATGTGAACCCGATTAGATCAATGACCAAATCACCAAAACAAAGTGTGCAAACAATGTCTTTGACATAACTAAGTAATCTCCAAGTCATCCTTAATTTCGATGAACAATATAACCTACTGGTGAATCAAATACCAGTGACTGTGCATAAGTCACTGAACATGCTGGTGAACATAGCCAAAGATCTCCAAGTGCTGATAAGTGTTGACAAGTGTTGACATCAATGACAAAACCATACCAACATATCCAAAATACTAACACAAAGTGACTTAGGGATGACAAACATGAGAATGAGGGATGTTTTGATCAATCTAACATGAATGCAATCCTAATGTGCATGATATTAATAAAAAGATAACTAAACTAGCATGCATATGATGATAAGATGAAAGGATTAGTAACAAGACTATCCTAGCATATCACACTAGTCTACCATGATTATAAATAAAGATGTTATGATTATTTCTATCAAAGAGAGACTAAATGCTAGATAAAGATGATTTAGATGCTTAGTAAAATGTCTATAAGTTTGATGCCAAAGACTTGGCTATAAAATGGAGGAATGAGAGCTCTAGTTATAGGAAAAACAGGGCAATGGATGGTCAAGATTAGATAATCTTATCGAGGGTCAAGATTGAAAGCTATCAATCCATGTTTACAATTCTCACCAATGAAATGGTGACAATTGTCAACAAGAGACTGCTTGAGAGGAGATGTAAGAAGCATTAAATGTTTGAGAAGACCTCATGGTTACCCTAGAAGGTAAGGGTTAAGGTTAGGTTAAGATTACCCATTGGATAAAGCTTTTACCCAAAGGATAAACTCTTGTGCAAAGGTTAATGGGATAACCAAGGGTAAAGGCATGAATTCTTGATGAGACCCCTGGGTTAGATGAAGGTTGAGTTAGGCAAAAAGTCTCTAACCATGCCAAAAGGGTTAGTTAACCATTAATGGTTTGGAAGACTTTGGAGACAAATTTGTAAGATTCCTTCCAAATTTGAATGAATCTTTACATAGTATTATGTCTTAGTTGTTGCATAGAAATGTTATCAAACTTCCTCCTATAAAACAAATTGATCCTTCCAAACTTGCATCTCCTTATTTTGATAACGATTCCTTTTGTCAATTTCATCATCAACCTGGTCATGATACTGAGAAATGTTTTGCATTCAAAAATAAGGTTCAAGACTTGATTGATAATAATACTATATCTATGGTAGGTGTGAATGATAAAGGGAATAAATCAGTTTCTCCTCCTAATCAAAATCGTAAGATTTTCACTGATCCCTTTCCATCTCATACCTCTAATGTTATTGAGATTGTGCCTAATTCTCTCACTTCTGAAGAATTCACCTGTATGGATCCAAACTTAGTTAATACGGTAGAAACAAAAGATTTTCCTAAGGATCCTTGCATTACATTTTACCCTAACAAGACCATTAGAGCACCTGATAGCCCTTTATACATAGTTTCAAAGGTTAAGGATATCACTTTCCATGGTGCCCTAATTGATCCCTCTTGCATGGTTAATGTCATAACTCAAGAGTATCTTTTCACTTTACGATTGTATAAGCCAATATATGATGCTTCGAATGTGGTTGTGAAGCTATTTGATGGCTTCTATTATCCTACCATTGGTTCTATCACTCTTTCGGTTGAAGTTCATGCTAAATCCATGGATGTTGACTTTGTTATCATACCTTCCTTTGAGAAATTCCATGTGAAGTTGGGCTATCCTTGGCTATCTTCCATGAAGGCTATTGCTTCTCCAATCCACAAGTGTCTTAAATTTCCTCACAATGGAGAAATCATAACTATGAACCACAACTTATTTCATCCATCCAAAAGAAGCCCTGGTGTTCCTATTGATCTCAATTGGCCTAAATAATTTCAATCTCTTCCATCAAGGAGTGATGCTCTTTTTCAATCTTATCAAAAATGAAAGAATGATATGCTCTTATCCTTAAGTCAACCTATATTTCCAATACTTGACATTTCTATTATTCTTCAAGATGAGGTTCTTCCCCTCTCAGATATAACTAATCTCCCTCCTAAGGAAAATTGTCCACCTACTCCTATGGATGTGACATTACCTTCTCTTAAGGAGAACAACAATATTCCTCCTAAGGTTAGACCTATACCTCCTCCTCATGATGGACTTGGTCTCCTTTTTACACCTAATATTCCTCCTTTCTATGGTGCAGGTCCACCTCCTTCTTCTTATTGAGAGAAGAGGCCTGCTTCTCCTATTTTTCAACCAAAAAGATCTCAACCTAAACCTTTTACTATCAAGAAGGGAAATTTTCCTACTTTTTTAAGTGTTCCTCCTCCTTCTCAGACTTCCACTAAAACTCAACAGAATCGTTGTGTGAGAGAACACTAACAAAGATGTTGTGTTCGATCTCATGAAGCTATCTCTCAAAATACTCAATCTCCTCAGACTCCGACAGTTGACATGATTCCCTTTTCTCCTAAGAAAGATGTTCAATCAACATCTCCAAATAATAAGTTGCATAAAACATGTGATGGATTTACTCCTATTCATGTTCTTGGTCCTCTTCCTTTAAACTTTGACAAAGAAATGGGTGAAAATGTTATTCATAATGGTAATACAACTCCTGATGATTCTGATAGTGAGTATGAGTATGTTGATGTTGACAAACATTTATCAGATGATTTTTCACAAACCCTAATCCTATCTCCTAGAATCGAACAAAGTGACTTACAACATGAGCATAGTCCTTGTTTGGCTCTTGTGATAGCTCCATCTATTATGCTTGATATTGCTCCTCTCGCATGTTGCTCGCTTTCCAAAAATAGTGATCAACAAGATCGGGAGGCGAATGTTGTTCTAAATTAGTGATACTATCACTATAGATCTTCTCTCTCTCTCTTCTTTCTTTCTCTTTTGTGACTATTCTTCTATGTGTATCCTTGTTCTTCTATTGTTCCATTAATGTCTACTTGGGGACGATGCAAAGCATTGAGATCTTTTCTTGGTCTCTTTTCATGTTGACTCAAAAGACATCCTCTGTTCCTTTTCTTCTAAGGTAGTATACTTCTTTGGCGAATGAAGATTATTTAATGAATATACATACATGATATACAGGTTATCATACAACATACTGACCCTGTGGAAAGTGACACTACCTCATGTTTTGTGTCCATTATCCTTGGGTTTATACCTCGATTGGGGGCTAAATCCTTGTAATAATGTTCTCCCTTCCTTCTATCTCTTGGGTGTATCCTACCTTAAAGTAATCACTCTCGATAAGGTGTGTGTAATCTCTTTAACATGGAGTTATACACTCCGCTCATACATTCCTTCTTGTGATACTTAGAATTACCTAGTGAACTTTGTTTTGCTTGGTAATCTTTTGTATCCTTGATTTCATGACTCATAGTGAAGGGAACTTTGCTACTTGTAGTTGTAGTTCTCCCCTTTTCAATCTTCCCTTTTAATTTTTCAATCGAAGTCATAAGATCCTCAGTCCACTAGGGGCTTGGCACATCTTGCCTCCTTGATGTGGTAAAATTCTTTCAATCTTGTTTCCTTGTACTTTATCGAAAGTATTGCCGTATGCTTATACTCTTGCTAAATTGGGGGCTAAATGTAGTGTCATAAAATTGCAACCCTAGAAATTTTTTACTACATTAGGGTCCTCACGCATGCAAACTCGAATCCTCTAGCCTAATCAGATTACTCAGCTTGCAAAAATAGCTTCTTCCTTGGCCTCAGCATCACCCCGTCTACATTTTGCCTTAGAGAAAGGGGTAGGATAGGGATGTGGTGCCATTTCCCTTTCTTGGAAAAGGGCATGGCATTCTTGTCCTCCCTGGATAGGGGTGTGGTGCCCCTATCCCTGCCCTATTTTGGGGTAGGAGCCTTCCTAGGGTTGCATTGTTGGTTGTGCCTTGGGTGGGAAACTCCCTTGATGTCGGCTAGTGACAAAATTCAAATCCACCAAACATGTATTTAAGGGGGTAATCTTCCTCTCATTTGGACAAGTTCAATAAGTTGGATGAGTGGGAAATTCACAAGCAATCAAGCATTCAAGATCATTCAAGCATTCTTTTCTAGCATTGAGCATTCTCAAGTCTCCATTCAAGGCTAGTTGTTCCATTCAAGTCAAGGATTCAACCATTAAAGAGGAGATTGATTTGAACATACAATTACACACTAGCATTTCTATCAACATTGCTACTTAAACCTCCCTTGAGGTGATTTACAATTCAGTCTTTCATTTACATCTACTTGTAAGTACTTTCTTTCATTACTTGGTTAATTCCAAAACTGGGGTTTGACCTAAAGAAAAACCCCCAATACCAACCCATTTTCCTCTCTTTTATGTGTGTAGGTTGCAGGTGCATAGCTGGACTTTCAGATTCGGGCTTCATTTGCAAAGGTAGAAAAACCCTTTTCATTTCACAGATTTTTCGGAGGATTGTCTACATTCCCGCCATGGTCCAGGCAACTTTTCCTCAAATTCACAGGTTGACTTCGTCTCAACATTTTATTTCCAGATCGAGGTGTACAACTTCATCTCACCTTCGAATCTCAAGTTATAATTGATTCTTTGTCACTTTTACACTACATAATTCAATCAATTTCCTTTCCATTTTAAACAAGGAAAAGGGGGATCATCCTAACATTCTCAATTCATTCACAATTCAATCTATCATCTTGGTGTCGAGAGATTGAATCTAGTGAATTATCTCATCCCCTTCTTCCTAATGTAATGGTAAAAAGTGCTTGAAGGATAATCAATAGTGAAACTCTCATTCCTCTTTGAGGGAAAGGGTAGTTTTCCTCTTGATCTATTACTCATCATTTTCCCACCATTACATGTGCATACCATTCTAAGGGGGGCTAATGAATATCTGTATAATGTACATCTAGAATTTGTATCTGCTTATCTTAGCATTCTAGTTCACCTTAGTGGGGGCCAAACCACTTGATCTATTTATCTTGTTGCCCTTTATGGGGGCCAATCCATTGCTTATCAAATCAATCTAAGATTTCTCAATCACATGGCTATCTAGTATTTTTCTATCCATGTCTATGAAATCTCACCCTATCGTATGACTATCTAGCATTACACAACTTTCTATCCATATTGGCAAAATCTTGCAAATCATTGCCCTATCGTATGTCTATCTAACATGACACACTTTTCTACCCATGTCGGTATTATTCCTTTTATCTTAGTAGTTATTTTTCTTTATCTTTTTTAATAGAGGTTTTTCTCCATTAAGATGGGTTTTCTTCTATCATGCTATCTTGTCTATTTAATGTGTGATCATTTTTTCCTCTAACACATTGGACTACAACTAATTTGTTTGTCATAAAACATCTTACCAAAATCTAATTCAGTCTCAAGTTCATCTAGTTGGGGGTAACTTCGTTCAATCAAATTTTTTTTCTTCCCCATCACAAATATTGATAACATCTCTCTATTTAGCTTCACATTTCTCGATAAAAATATGGTCACTGAAGTGTGGGAAAAATGTAACGTCAAAAATTATACCTCGTGCAATTCCTCGTCACATAAGCACCTTCTATTTAAGTTGATTGGAAACATTCATTTCTTGTTCGTCCTTTTGTCCATGTGAACTTCCTTGTCAACTTAGCTTTTGTCCTTTTTACCAACATGTTGACCGATTGACTAGTGGACCCTAGCGTGTAGAAGATATGTCCACATGCCACGCTAGCATCTTGCCAATATGTCAGTTTATAGGTGGTCATTTGAGCATTATATCTGCACTTCAGGAGATTTCATAATGCCTGTATCCATGGCCACCGATGTCGAGATTCCTCTTAGAAGGCTATATCTCATGCATTTTGGCAATTTATAGGGACTTGATGATCATTTGGAGTTTTTTTGAGTTGTTAGCATAATTTCTCTACATATTTCATAGGTTTCCTTCTAGTGATCATCGTTCACCATTATTGCCACTTCAAGAGCTCCTTGGGTGTTTAGATTCAATCCTTAGAATCAATTTTTTTGGGTGTTGAAGGGAAGTTCTTTCTCACATTCACTCATATTTTATTGTTTCTATTATCTTCTTATTGCTACATTCATTATCATCTATCAATGTCTCTCTCTTTATCATTTACCTTTCCATTGTTTCTATCACCTAGGTTTTCTGTGGAGGTGGAAACATGAAAATGGGGGTTTAACGTGTTGAATTTAAGATGATTGATTAACCATGGGCACTGCTTTCCCTCCCAGCCATAGACAATACACGATATTCTCCCCCAAGCACAACTTATTCTTAATATACTAGACTGTGTGTTATTCTCCATAGTGAAGAGAGGAAGATTTAATCTACCTATATATCTATGGGTGGTTCCCCCTCACCAAGGGTCACCTCTCTTCCATTATGGCCCAATTAAATTATATAAATATCATATATAATTAATATTATAATTATAACCCATATATTAATTATATCTCACATTATTAATTATCAATTTTTATAATATCAATAATTATATTCTCAATATAATGATTATATTATCAATAATTATAATATCACAATATTATAATAATATAATTATTGTAGTCACATAAATATGTCCATTTAATTAAATGAATATTTACAGTTTATTTGATTAATAAACCACCAATAATCAATTAATTGAATTAATATTTAATTAATTCATCCTCAACCATTCTCCTATTAATTAAATAAATTATTCAATTTATTTTAATTAATTCATTAAACCAAATTCACAATCAATTAAATGAATAAATCCTATTTATTTAATTTGAACCCCTTTCCTCTTTTAAATAAATATTTATAACATTTATTTAAATCACTAAAATCCCCCCCCACTTGCATTCTCCTACAAATGCAAGTTGCAACCATAATTGAAAGAAATGAATTTTTATTTTAATTTAAATCCTATTTTCCCTCACCCACCAAACCCACTTGCAATCCTAAATCCCCTTCTAGACCCTTCTAACCACTTTCTAATCGTTCCTAATTAGCCTAATCCATCCCCTAAATTTTGTCACATTCCTAAGCAACTTGAAGTCACTTCTCAAAGCCTTCAAAGTCTTTGAAAAGTATTTAATGCTTTATGTGTTCAACAAGCTAACCTCTAAAGTCTTCCAAACAACTAATGGCTCTTACATGACCATTAATGGCTCTTACATAACCATTTATGGTTAAATCCACTTGCCCCCATAGTTAGAGACTTTACCTCTAACTCAACCCTCATTTAACCCATGTGTCTCTTCAAGCATTGGTTGCTTTGACACACTACAAGTTCTTGGTAGAACAACTTTGGATTCTTTCTTATGATATGCCCAAATCTAAGATGATATATCTCCTTGTTGGTTCCGTATACCCATGGTATGGTGAGTTCTACACCTACCTCCGCGATCACACACTTCCTCCTAACCAATCAAATAACCAACGCAAAACCTTCATTCACCAAACCATTCAATACACCATCATTGCTAAAACCCTATACCGACGCAGTCTTGATGGTATTCTCCTTCGATGTTTGGAACAAGATGAGACAACAAAGGTCTTGGAAGAGGTACATGAAGGAATTTGTGGGACTCACTCAAGTGGTCCTTCATTAGCGAAGAAGATCATGTGCGTTGGATACTATTGGCCATCCATGGAAAAAGACTCCTACTATTTTGTCAGAAAATGTAAGAAATGCCAAGTTCATGGAGACTTGATACATGCAACAGCATAGGAATTGCAGCCAATCACAACACCATGGCCCTTTTGTCAACGGGGACTTGACCTTGTGGGTAAAATTCATCCATCTTCATCCAATGACCACAAACTCATTTTATCGCCACCGAATACTTCACAAAGTGGATCGAAGCTGTTCCACTTACCCAAGTCATTGGCGAGAAGATCACCTCATTTATCCTTAATTACATCATCTACCAGTATGGTTTACCCATGTCCATCATCACAGATAATGGGCTTCCTTTCAAAAATCAGGACGTCCGTGAGCTCTGTGAGAAGTTTCACATCCAACATTGCTTTTCCACTCCCTATCACCCACAAGGCAATGGTTAGGCTAAAGCATCGAATAAGAACATATTGAGAATCCTCAAGAAGATAGTCAATGATGCCACCCATGATTGGCACATTCAATTAAATCCAACACTAGGGGCATATCAAACTAGCATTCGAACCCCTACAGGCGCAACTCCCTACTCACTGGTCTATGGCACAGAAGCCATCCTTCCTATTGAGGTCAAGATACCATCTTTATAGGTTTCCTTGCATAATATGGTAGATGATGAAGCATACCGAGTCTCTCATCTTCAAGACTTGGAAGTACTTGATGAAAGGCGACAAGCTGCATACAACCACCTCAAAGCCTATCGGCAGGGAATGAGCAGAAGCTATAATCATCGAGTTAAACCTTGTATATTTGAGGTAGGTGATCTTGTTCTCAAAGAGAATCCTCATAACCAACAAAACAAAAAACATCAGGGAAAGTTTGAATCAAACTATTTGGGTTCATATGTTATCACTGTTGTATTTGGGTCTGGGGCATATCAGTTGGCTACTTCAAAAGGAGAACCGCTAGCAAATCCCATCAACAACATGCACCTCAAACGGTTTCATACATAAGTTGTACAAATCATCATGCTCCAAAACATATCAGAAAGAACACCAAAAACATTTAGATAAATGTCCTAAATAAAATATAAAAAAATCAAAATAGTAAAGAAAAATCATGCATCCAAACGTTGAACAACCACTCTGGTGGCACCTTGGGTAAGTACGATGGTGAAAACCTGGAAAACAAGTGCCACTCATAAAGTCTATGGCTCCATTGTCTTTTAGACTTGTTGCGATCTTCACTACATCCACTTATCCATCAGTCCAACCATGGCTTGTTATTGATCTGCAATCAAGGATAGTACTTCATGTGTCTTTCATCCCGCCTTTTCATAGTCATGTCTAAACTAGGGGAAATGCCCTTAACCTATTGATGGAAGTGGATTCTACATTACTTATGATTCATTGAGTTCTTCATTCAAAACTATCTCACAAAATCCAAAAACATTTAAAAAAACAACTCACAAAATCATAAAACATCAAAAATCAACCAAAAACATGGCAACGCATAATATCCTTTGTACATACACCTTGAAACAAACATCAAACAAATTTTTTGAGATACTCAAACAATGATCACTTTTCAAATCAACCCAATAATCAACATAGGTATGCACAACTGTCTTAACAAGGATGCATCCTTCCTTACCAAAACAAAGACAAGATAAAATTTTCTTTGACAAGAAAATTTTGTTTAAGCTATCAAGTGATTGGTCAGTTTGATAAGTTATTTATTCATTTATATCAGGTTCCTACGCTACTCTGGGATTTCCACAAGTGATTAGAGTAGTCAGGATGGTTCCTAGGTATCATTTTGTTTATTGTCTGTGAATTATTCCAATCAAGTTTTGGGGCATGTACTAATGGTGTCTACGTGAGAAGTTCACTAAGCTACGTGATCTTATGCAAAATACAGTCATGGATCACTGTGGCTTACTAACTACAACATATACCTCGACCATATGAGCATGAACCATTATGGAGGGTCCATATTCTTTTTCTATGCTTCTTTCTTACAGGTACGATGCTCCAAACTTGGTTCCTACTGCCTCATCCAAGATTGATACTACCATGCTCAATGATGAAAAATAAAAGCACTATGGATCATCATTCCATATCATCTGTTTATATTACATTTCGTTGCATATCTCCCATTCATTTATCATTCATTATTCATATTTTGTATGCAAATGTGAACAAGTTAAAAATATGAGAGGTTATTTATTATAAATTGGTCTTGGATACAATCATGATGGAGTTCTCTAATACATCATCAGTGCATCATACAATTTCTCACCAACTTGCATTCATCTATCATGAACGCATGACATTATCATTCCATTGCATTTTTAGTTGCATTTAAATACATCTAGTTCATTATCTTTTACTTGCATATAGGTTCATTACATCCATTTTAGATATTCATTTAAGTGCATTTAATATCAGTTAGTCACATTCATTATCATTTACTTACATTAGCATCCTTACATCATTTCATCATTGCAAAATAAAGGCATTTAGATTCATTTGTATAAATTTCCCATCATTTCATTTACTTCCATTATTAGCCATTAACATATATTCATTTAGTCATCTAGGTATAGTTAGATGTCTTTTACATCATTCAAAATCATTCATCATTATTTAAGTTTGTTTACAATACATTCATCTAGATTCATTTAGTTGCATTCCTTTGCATTTATCTATCTATTAACTTCAAGTACATTCATCTATTCATCTAGTATATTCTTATACTCATTCATTTCATTCTCATCTTTAAAAAGTTTCATTTGAGTTCATTAAGATGCATTCATTATCCTTTTAATTGCATTAAGGTGTAGTTATTCATTATCCCTTAGTTGCATTTATTTGAATTATCATTTCACTTAGTCATGTTTTAAGTCATTTAGAATTGTAACATAAACATTTGTCTCAGCATTTGTTTATTCATTTTACAAGCACTTGCATTCATTTAAGATCATCACATAAACATTTGAATCGCCATTTGTTTATCCATTTTGCATTCATTTTTAACCATCTATAAACATTTACATAAACCATTTGATTCATTACATTTCATCATATCAAACACAAGATACATCTCATCATATCATAAACACAAAGTACTATCTATCTCATAGTTAACATCATTCATTCCTCATTTTGCATACATCATCATCATGGAATTACATACATAAAGAATTACAACAATGCATCATACATATATTAACCTACATCCACATGTTAGCATCACATTCATAAACATGCATGTAGACATCATAACATCATCATCACATCCATATAGAAATCATCTCATCACCATTTACATCTAGCAAGTAAAAACATCCATCTAAGCATATAGACATCATAAAAGCATCATCACATGCATATAGAAATCATCTCATCAACATATACATCTAGCCAGTAAAAACATCCATCTAAGCATAAATTATGTATCAGAGTACAATGATGTCAAAAATATCGGCTACCAAGAGCCATCCAAGTCACAGTCCAAAATGACAATGTAATAAAATACATAAAGCTCTCTCAAATAGCACTTTGTCCAGATGTTGCACCACCATCACCACCTGCTCCACCACTACCCACTACTCACCCACTACCCCATGCAACACCACTACCCCATGCAACAACACTACCCCCTGCACCACCCGCACTATCTCATCGTGGAGGACCCATAACACCACCACTGCTCTGCGTCCTCTAAGACCACTCTAATCTTGCCCTATGCATCTATGAATAGCTCAATGCCCGCTGACTAGATGGCACTGCCTACTCATATAAACCCTGCCAATAATCTATCTCTGCCTGAGCTCGATGCATCTCCCTCAACACCTCCCCAGTAGGACCCTGTGCTCCTTACACAACTCATCCTCTCTCTTGCAACTCCCTCAATCTCTCCACTGCATCATCTCTCTCTCGTAGCACTACAGTCAACTTTGACTCCCGTGAAAACAACTGAACATCTCTAGCTGCCACCTTTGCTTCCATCTCCTCCACCCGTGCCTCTACTGCTATAAGTTGAGACTGCATATATACTAGCATATGCTCCCGCACATCTCCTCTTCCCATCCCCATAGGATCCTCTCCTCCACTAGTTGCTCCCTCTCCCATCTCCATAGGTGCCTCTCCCTCTCCAATATCCTTGCCAATTAATTTGACTCCTCCTTGAATCAAAGGACCCTGTGACAGTCGCAACGGCTGTCTGCCTCTCCCTCTATATGACAGTGATTGAAGTCCATTTGGCAGCATAAAAAAGAAGTCTCCAACCAATCTTAGCCAAAGGTGCTTCATTAAGGAACCTTGAAACTCTAATGCTCAGACCACCAACATGTTTAGAATAGTGGATTTTCTCCTAATCAACAAGGGACATTTTATTGCATTGTTCCACACCAGCCCAGAGGAAGCACCTTTGGATTTGATCAAGTTTCTTAGCCCAAGAATTTGGGATGTGGAAAACAAAGAGTAGGTAAATTGAAGTACTCTATAAGGAGGCTTTTAACAAATGAATCTTGCCAACACTGATCAAAATTGCACCTTTCCACCCTGCTAATTTCCTCTAAATCATCTCCAAAATCCCTACTGAAACCAAATTTTCCACCTTCCCAACCATGACTGCAAGCCCCAAATAAGTAGGCAGGAGAAGGGCAATCCTGCAATTAAGGATATTCCCGATTCTATTTTGGAAGGCTTGATTGGAATTCTTAGAGAGCACTCTTATCCAAATTGATTTTTTGACCAGAAGTAGTGGCATAGTCTAAGAGAATGGTCCTCCAACATTTAGCTTCACCAATGGAAGCCTCACTAGGGAGAAGGGTGTCATCCAAAAATTGTTGGTGGGAGATGAAAAAGGGGGTCGATAAGGGTTTAACACATTTAATAGCACCATTTTGAAAAGCAAGCATTAATTTCCTGCCCAAAGCCTCCACCATGAGTATGAAAAAGGCAGGGCGAGAGGGGGTCCCCCTGTTGCATGTTGCCATTAGAATTGAAGGAGCCATGAGAGATCCCATTGATAGGGACCGAGAACATTGGATTTTCAACATAGTCCTGAATAGCACAAAGAATATTGCCACAAAATCAAAGTTTTCTAAAGACTGAAAGAAAGGGACAAGCAACCATATCATTGAATTTAGCTATATCAAGTTTGAGGAGCATACCTTCTTTGCCATTATTGTCCATAAAATGTAACATTTCATGAAATTCAAGAATCGCATCAACAATTGGGTGCTTGGGAACAAAACCTTTATGGCCTAAAATTTTGTACAAGGTATTGCAAAGGCTAATTGGCCTAAAATTAGACATTCTCTTAACGTCATCTTTTTAAGGAATGAGGAAAAAAAAGGTTTTATTTATTTCCTTTAGGCTTCTAGTAGAAGAAATAAATTCCCTAACTGTAAGGATAATATCTGGGCCAACAATATCCCAATACTCTTGAAAAAAGAAGAGTGGAAACCCATCTAGGCAAGGGGTTTTGAAAGAGCCAAAGGAAAAACTACAACTTTAACCTCCTCCTCAGAGAAAATCTTCTCCATGGACAAGAGGTCATCATGGCTGATAATGGAGGGAATGCAGTTGACCAGTTTGGCAGAGGTTTCAACATCAACAATATCCACAACCAATCCCAAGTTAAGTAGGAAGAAAAGTGAGAAACAACAACCCAATCAATATCCATTTCCTCAATCACACTGGCACCATCATCTTAGAGGAGCTCCTTTATACAATTATTCTTTTTGTGACGATTGAAAGATTGATGGAAAAACTTCATATTTTTATTTCGCTCCTTAACCCATTGGATCCTAGATTTTTGCTTCCAATATAGTTCCTCTTTAATAATTAGATTGTGGAGGTCAACCAAAAGAGAACATTCCTTTTCTCTCTCATCCTCTAAAGCCCCAAGGGATTCCATACTTTTTTGAGCACATCAATATAAGCTTTAAGAGCCTTCTTATGAGCAAAGATGTCCCCAAAGGAGGATTTGCTCTAGGACAAAAGCTATATGTTTTGAGCAATTTGAGTTTGTTATTACCTAGAACATGGTCATACCATGAATATTGACACTCCACCATTGTTCCACAAGGTCTGTGAAGTCAAGAAAGAGGGTCTACAAAATTTCAAAATAGAAAGAAAATCCTCTCTTGGGAGGAGGGATTTGCCATGACACAAAAATGGGACAATGGTCAAAGCCACTATGAATAAGCAAGGAGAGGTCGCAAATTAGGGAGATATCCCAACAAGAAGAGATGGCACAATGATCCAACCAAACTTGAATGAGTTTCCCACCCATTCATTGAATAGACCAAGTATAGCTCCTATCTTCAACATCCAAGTCATAAAGGCCACCATTAGAGAGGAACTCCTAAAAATCCTACATACTTTCAGAGAAATCCAAAGACCCTCTAATTTTTTTCAAGGAAAAGAGAGGAGTATTAAAGTCGCCCATGACAATCCAATGGGCACCACGAAGGCCATTCCAATGGGAAATTAAAGAGTTCTAGAGACCCTACCTAATAGAAACATTACAAAGTATATGCACTAAAAATTCTTATCCAGAACAACTAGGAATCAAAGAGATATATTGGATGCCAGAGGAAAGCAAGACCACCAGCGGCACCTTCAACACTCATAGCAAACAAATGGGAGAAGGGCCAAAAGAAATTACACACCTGAGAACAAGATTCCTCACTCATCTTGGTTTCATGTAGAAGTAAGATTTCTAGCTTCAAATCTTTCACTAAATTATTCACAAGAATCTGCTTATGGGACCCATTTAGGCCCTTTATATTCCAAAAGAGAATAATCACTTATGACATCTATTAGCCATTCCCCTAGCAACACTATTTTGATGAACATCCTTTAAATATTTTTTTCACACATGAAAATCTTTAACCACATTAGAAAATTTCCTTTGTCAAAGGGAAATGAGCCAGCCATTAAACACTAGGGGCCTGGAAGAGAAAACAAGTGACCACATTAACCAAATCATAGAGTTCCTCAAATGCACACCCCGAAGAGGAAGCACAAAAAGAGGGGAGGAAGGGTCCAACTCTACAATAGGGGGAGGGGAGGCCTTCGAATGGGAAGGACAAAAAGGAACCACCATCCATCCCTCAAAAGAAGAACAACAAACTATCATACCGACCAAAGGAGTCCCTTCTAAAATTTGTATGCCCAAAGAGAGAGGGAGGTGAACCTCCAAAGTGACCTCCAAGGGGGAGATAGTAGCAACCACCAAGGGAGAAGAAAAAGTCACCTAGGTAGGAACCTCCATCACCACCAGATTAGAGTAGGGATGGACTACCAAATTAGGACAAGGACCAACCTCATCCACACCAAGTAGACCAACATGAGGAAGATATGAATTAAGAATAGGAGTGGGGGTGGAGATTACATCACCACTTAGCATGCCAACATCTAATGAAACCAATCTTCTAGTAGAAACAAAGGTGGATTAAATCTTGTCTTTACCTTTAGACTCTAGAACCACCATTCTACCTCGAGGACAAGCATTGGCTAGGTGACCAACTAACAAGAAACACTGACAAAAAGGGGTCAAATTCTCATACTCCAAGGCTTGAGTCCAAGAACCAAATCAAGACTTCAACACAATAGAGGTCGACATGAAGGTACTAGGAGCAACACCAACACATGACTGAGCAAAAACCATTCTCAATCATTGGCAAGTGACTGAATCCACCATAATAAATTAGCCAAATGAGTTGGAAATACCTTCAATAATCTCCTCGTCCCATTATTCAAGTTGAAAACTAGGTAGATGAACCCAAGTAGGGATAGCACTAGAGAGTAGGGAGTTGGGCTTATGGCCTGGGTGCCATTTGCTAAGATGCAACATTTGTTTAGCATAAAGCCATAACCTTGAGGAAAGAACTTTCACACAATCTTCTAAGAGAGATAATGAAAAATTGAAGAGGCCCTGAGGGATAGCTAAAATAGAGAGTATACCTTTAATAGCCCACTTAGTAGCAGACCACTTCCTAACTATGACAATATCAGGGTGTCAACCCACAAACTTGCCAACCAGAGCATTAGCCATTTTAGCAAGGGGTCAGTCCAAAGAGACATCCTTAATATGGACACATGTTCCAAGATCAGATTTCTCAATAAAGACCCCACCTATAAGTTGCAATAGAGAATCACTAAACAAATCCTTCCACGGGCTTGAAGAAATAGACGTGTCAAAGCCAGCATGATAGGGACCCGGAGCTGCATTGACCTCAAAACCCAGGACACCTAAGGGAAAGCCCTTGATTGAAGGTTCTAAGGGGGGAGATGTACCCCCAAACACATTGACCCCAAGGACAGGGGAAGAAAAAGTGAATAGTCCCCCAAAATTTATGGGAAATAAAGGTGCTATCCATAAAGTTGGTTTTCTCCATGACATCTAGATTTCAAGCCGCTCCAAAGCCAACCCCAACACCACAACCATCGCCCACCCAAAACAGGCCAGGAGGTTCTCGTTCACTACCACTTGCAAAGCTCATTTCAAATCTTATTATCAATAAGATTAAATTACATATGTCAATGTTTTGAAATCGCCTATACATTAAGGTTAAAGAATGCAT